>NC_056726.1:1933852551-1933911834 GCF_019279795.1 Protopterus annectens
CAGTAAGTAATGCAGATGTATAGTCCAGCAGCCTCTATCTATACCCTGTGCACAATCCCTAGGGGGTAAATACCTCAGTTGACACAATGGGATGTATCTCTTACATAACAAGGCATGACTTACACCATCACAACCACACTGACAAATAGAACAGTCTGTATGGCAGGAAGCAGTAGGCCTGCATTTACCCAAGGTAAATTGTAAGGTAATGTACATCCAGACACCTTAAGGCAGCTACCCCTGATACCCCACATGTTGTAACAGCCTAGGTTAGTTATGGTACATCCCCCCATAGACTGACATACAGGGCCGTATACCACTGTTGCATACACTGGCCTCTGCAGTGCATAAGGGCATACATGTATTGTGTAGATGAAGCCCACACATATATGGACTCAACCTCACAACAGCAGTGGAATGATGGCAGGAATTGCAGCATGACATGCTCACAGACCACTACATAACAACCCCTGACAGTATGTCATATGGACAAAGCCTGTATGTAGGTGGACAGAGGCTGGAACACAGGCCAATATGTGAAATATTGTTGTCATACACTAATGAATTCACTCGTGTTACAGGATAGTCTGCAAAATACCCTTAGTCAGGAATATGAAGTTAGAAACACAAATAGATGTAGCCATGTACTGATAGCACTCAACACACACACTGCCAGTGATATATCTGACACAAGACTTGTGTGGTGGATAGACAAAACATAACAGGCACACCTCTGACCATCAAGTGGATAGGCCCACAGTTCAGAGCTATGCAGACAGGCTGCATTCCATGTTAAACTAGTATGTACACACAAACCATGTGACACTGGTGTTATACAATGCATAGAACAACTCTACTCACACTCTGTCTGTAGTTCTGGAACCTCATACAAATATGTAGCTGGCCTGAGTGTGCGCTTTCTATTTTAAGAAGCATTGCTACCTGCTGCCTGTAACACTGCTGCGCACACACAGGAAGGATGTCCACCATACAGGAAAGGTAAAGGGACCACGCCCACATGATGTTGGGATTTATAGTAGTGGGTTGCCATGACAGTGGTAATTGGAAGTACTACATAGCATGCTGCATGCAGGTAGCAAGTGGAGGACACTGACTGGTGCAGAGGCCACCAGCTGATCATGTACATCACCTACAAAATCAATGCTGCAATCTATTCAAAGCAGCTCAATCCATTTAATGGAGACATATATATATATAAATATATATATATATATATATATATATATATATATATATATATATATAGAGAGAGAGAGGAAGAGTGAAAGTCAAAAGAAAAAAAAACACAACAAAATTAAAAAAAAAATCCATCCAGCAAACTATCCAGAAGAGACATCATTCCCACAACAGGTAAGTGAAGTATATATGCATGTAATTGACTGTAGTACTTGGTCCATAATAATGAGATAGATTATGTGGAATGATTTATATGTGCCATCAGGTCTTGTTGTTGTAATGATGTTCAACTGAACAACTGCTTAGAACAATGGAGTCTGTCCCTGTGGGTAGTGGGCCATACCCGTCAACTGTTCAGAGCAGCACTGACTGATACGATGTAAGCCATCATAGTGTGTGTTGTGTAATGGGAAGCATGTATATTACTGTGGCCAATATATGATGGTGGAAGTAATGCCATAATGATGGACACAGCCCACCACTTGCAGGATACTCAGGTTAACCTGTATGTTAGCATGTTGGAATGTCATAGGTGTGTAATAGGGTCACCTGCAATCTAGCCCTACATATACCCCCCTAATGTTAGGCTATGTCCATATGTGGCACCTCTCTGTGTTGTAGCAAGGCAGAACAGTGCAGTTGTTTTGAGATTGTGGATCTGATGTCTGAATGTACCCCATATATAGGTATGTATATGTGTACATATATCTACATGTATGTCCTCAGATATTCAGATACCCATATGTAGACATACATATATATAAACACATATATACAACATCATATATATCTACACATATATAGATATATATCTATATGTACATGCCTACATATATACAAACACACACACACATATATGTATGTAAATACATGTCCCCTATATTACCACCACAGTGCTGCATACTATGGGTGAGGGAACAGCAGACATAGCAATACACACAGATATATACAGCTGTCAATGTGTGCAACATGGATGGGTATGTCACATGTGAACCCCTTGTTGGGACCACATTGCCCTTGTCTGTAAAGTAGGGAATGGGAATATGAGGAAGTAAGGCAGGTATAGTTGTGGAGGTGGTCTCGGTCAGTAGATATAGAGGACAGCCTACAGGGGTGGTGTGTGACACATGTGTTGGGTAAACACCCTGGATGGTGTGTGTGGTCTGTGATGTGGAAGCCCCATGGGCCCCAATATGGACACAATGGGAACAAGCCGCCCACCCACTGCTACTCACAACAGCAGTCCATGTCCTGAAAGTGCCTGACCTGGATGCTGCGTGGGAGAAGCATGTGGAACCTGTGAATGTGTACTGGGTGCCTCAAGGTGATGTAGCACATCCCACATGTGTCTGTGGGGCCCACTATGGAACAGACCTTGGACCTGACCTTGGGGGACAAGATCATGTCTGTGTGTGCCTCCGGAGTGGGAACAACATCCCCTGAGGTGGTTCCACCTGACGTTAGTGATGGACCAGTACATGAGGAGGCCCCAGGGTGGGTCCTACATGTGATGTGGCCTGGTAACATGGGCAGATGTGTTTGGAGAGGTGGTTCTGCTGGCAAATATTCCCTATTGTGTCACTGTTATAGAACATATCTGGGTAATAATAGTCTACACAATCCCAGAAAATGTCCAACAGCAAGCATAGATATCCCCAATAACACAGAATGTCAGATGTGCAGCAATCACATAGCAAGCATACCACAGGCATATATGGAACCATAGTGACCCTGACAATGGCATGCAGGTGAATAGTTTGTAACAGGGGATCAATGATAGTGTCCAAACAGGGAGCATGGCTACAAGCACATAACACAAAGTGTGGTACAATACAATACAATATCTGTCCCACTGGTAGGTAACTGTAGCCATACATACTGAGTTGTGTGTACAGTTTTTTTGTCACTGATATGGTGGGGGGGGTGACAGAGATGTGTATTAAGAACTGTGGTAACCTTGCTGTATGAGTTGCTCAGACCTGTTTCCATCTTTATGTCTTTCAGGTAAGATGTCTCAAATTCAAATGCACTCAAATTCCACTTAAATTTGCACTGGCTTTGTCCTTGTTCTAATCCAGACTAGCACCCCCACCCTTACCCCCCCCCCAACCTAGACTCTTAACCTAACTACTAACCATAGCCAGAATTAGCAAGTTGTCTTTACACACTTTAAAATCTTGTCTGACAACTTTGCTACTAATATTATAAACAACAAGAAACTATCTTAACTTGCAACATTTACTGTACATACTGTTGATAATCAATATCTTGTTATTGTATTAAAGCCAACAACCTGTAATGTTGCTTACTATTGCTGCAACTTTATATCTTTATGTACATGATGTGGAGCTTTTCTCCATGGGCATCCACTGAAAAAGGACCTGCATCCAGTCGGAATTTACCAGTAAACAAATATGCATAAATAAATAAATAAATAAATAAATAAATAAATGTCACATGGACGGCTCCCTGCTTACTCAGCTGATGAGAATGAAATTGTGCTAAACTACCTAATCCAGCACTACCCTGTCCTGTTTGGTAGGGCCACCCATGAGCAGCAGGAGCGGACCGCCCTGTAGAATGACCTAGTCCACAGGGTCAGTGATGTCAGATTGCACAACTGCAGTTATGGCCAGGTCCAGCATCATTGTTCTGAGCTGCTTCGCAATACCTGTTGGCATGCTGCTGCAGTCCGAGGGGATCACCTCGCAATGGGGGAGCCTTGCCATCCATCTCCCCCGACACGTGTTGAGGAGCTCCTCGCCAGCATTATGGCACCTGCCCAATTGCACAGCCAACAACTGCCGGACACCATTAAGGAGGTGGGTGCTACCCACACACAAGCTGAGGAGCGTGCAGGTAAGGCCACAGGGCAAATCAGTAGACCACTGTTGCATATGCATCTGCATCTGTACAGGTAGATCATGTATATCTGACATGTCATAGATAAAGTTTGCTGCTGTATAGTAGTAATAAACAGATGTGCAGACGTGGTAGTATTGTGGACATGTACTGTTGATGTACTGTAATGCTGCACCCACCTTGTAGCAATGCCACAGATGTGGCCACTGACTTTGCATCTTTCACCAACTTATGTAGGTCCCTCTGGTATACCACCAAGGCAGTAGCTGGTTAGTATGGTTTATGTTGATGCTTGCCAATACACCAGGAATGTAATGGCTATGGTATATTCCATGCACACATCTAACACACCTACCCAAAATGCATGCTGTACATGTGCACGTATTGTTGCTGTTAAATGCATGGTATCCCAGTGGTGACAATGATGGGGTATTGGAAGGGTATGTCAAACACCTGCAAGATAACTAACATCCTGTCATTGCAGAATGTGTTCATGGGTGTATATTATGATATCACACATTCAGAAGAGCAAATGACACATAATTGACCCCATGTAAGCGAAAGCTTACAATGTCGAAACCTCAGAACAGCAATTTTTTTCCAAGGGAAAAAAATCGCTGTTCCAAAAAAAAAAAACTGTAAAACATTAGATAATGTGGGGGGGGGCTTTAACCCCTACACCCCCTACTTAAATATACCAACTCCGAGATTGCAATACAGTGCCGAAAAGGCAAAGTAGCGAAAGCAGCCAAACAAATTCTTTCCCAGGGAAAGAATTTGCTGAAAAGACGCTTTGCTATTTTGCCTTTTTGCACTTTTCAGTTTGACAAATACGCATTCAACAACCTGTGTCTGCGACAGTGTAATGGGGAGCCATGTCCACAGGGAATAACATAATGGTGGGAGACATGGCCTACAGTAGGGACATGTGTGAAACATCACACATATACAGTACAACAACAGTGTATATACCATAGTTTCATAGGTTCATAGGTAGGTACTAGGCTACTGGCCCTAGGGCCTATACAAACCTAGCTAAAAAGGTACCCTGGCTTTCGCCACCCAAGAAAATTATTTTCCTGTGCCCCTGTCAAGCAGAACCACAGAAGTGATCCTCTGGGTGAATTTCCTATTACCCATCCAATCATCTTGATGAGTGCTAATGAGGAGCTCTGTTTGACATAGATAGGTAATCTGTTCCAGAGTATGGGAAGTCTCTGGGACAGGAATCTATCCCTCGAGCATGTTCTGTTTATTGTAGTGACAAGGTTTAGTTCCCTAGAGTGTATAGCTTGGAGGGATTGAGATTTCTTTAAGTGGAGCATGTCCAACAGCTCTGGGTTTGACATAGCTTTGTATTTTAGGCAGAGATCGCCTCTGAGTAGGCGATATGCGATGGAGTAAAGCTGGAGTTTTTTGAGATGGTCTGCATAAGGCATCGGTTTAAGGCCAGTAATCCTCTTTGTGAGGAATTTTTATGTCCTTTCCAGTTGATGCAGATGTCTTGTGAGGTACATACCAAAAGGGGCATTGTACTCTATAATGAGTCTAATGAGTGATGAGTACAGGGGAACAATGACCTCTTTTTTTTCTGGATGAGAAACCTTTTGTGATGAGGTGTGCCACATAGAAGGATTTACTGACCACTGTGGCGATGTGATTATCAAAGGAAAGACTACTGTCCACCTGTGTCCCAAGGTCTCTTATCACACGTTTGGTGTTACGCAGACTACCGCCTATGTAGTAGTTTATGGTACAGAGTTTTTACCAAAGGGGATGACAATGAACTTTTTGGCATTGAGCTTGAGACCATGGCTTTGACACCAGGCATCTGTCTCAGTCAGGCCCTTTTGTAGGATGTCCACATCATTAGGAGTTTTGATTATGGCTCCTAGTTTGCAGTCATCTGCGAATTTAGTTAGCCAAAGACCTTCTGTGTTAGCCTGTGCTTCAGAGAAGTAGATATCAAACAGGAGAGGAACCAGGACTGAACCCTGTGGTACTCCACTTGTCACTGGTCTGAAGTCTGATTTGGAGTCTGCTACTTTCACAGTGTGGGCTCTGTCAGTAAGCCAGTTGGCAACCCATCTTGTGACATAGAGAGTTATACCTATTTTAGTGAGTTTATCTATAATTCTAGAGTGGGGGATGGTGTTGAATGCCTTGGCGAGATCTAGATAAACTGTGTGAACCACCTTACCCTCATCTATGGCTTTGCTGACTACTTCAAAAAAGTCTATCAAATTTAGGAGACATGATCTGCCTTTTTCAAACCTGAACTGTTTGGGGTCCAGAGTTTGGAGATCTTCAATGTCTTTGTTTATGAGTTCCATGATGATATGTTCCATGGCCTTGCAGACCAGGCTCATTAGGCTAATGGGGTGGTAGTTCCCAGGATCTGTTGTGGCCCCCCACTTTGTGGAGTGGGATAACCATCGTGGTGAACCGTTCAATGGGCACAAAGCCTGAGATGAGGTTATGATTGAACATGATACTTAGGTGGAGTGCCAGTTCATTCTGTAGTTCATGTAGAAGGCAGCCTGGGATGTTGTCATGTCCCATGGGTGCTGTGTTCTTGGCTTTGGAGAGTGAGGTTTTTACCTGTGCAGCCATGAATACCGGAACTTTGCATTCTTCCGGTATAAAGATGGACCCTTTAAGGGGTGAGAGGGGGGTAAAGTTAGCACTGAACCTATCTGCCCAGGATGTTGGCAATATCAGTTGGTTCTGTATATTTAGTGTAATTGTCCTGTAACTCAGAGCAGATCTGAGTGTTGTGATTTAGATTCTTGACATACCTATACAATGCTTTGTGGCTGTCTTTAGAATCAGTGGTGACTTTGTTTTCATAACTGGCTTTGGAGGATTTTTTGAGGGATCTCAGCTTCTTACTGAGGATGACCATGGAGTTCTTTTAATCGTGGGATTTTACTCTTTTTTGCAACAGTTTCTTTCTTCTGTTGTAGAGTTTGTTTATGGCAGTAGACCACCAGATTGGCTTCCTTTTTTTGGAGGATAGCATCTTGGTTCTGTTAGGGATAGTACGATCCATGCACTCATGTAAGTGCCTATAAAATGCATCTGTGTAGATTCAGCAGTTGTACCTCTATTGTCCATCTGAATAGTTGTCGCGAAGTTTGCCACTTCTGTCTTAAGAAGCGTGAAGTTGGCTTTGGAGAATTTTTTTACTGTTGTTTTCCTAATGGGGGGTGGGAGTGGGATGTGGATGTCTAGGGTGATTAGCTTGTGGTCAGATCTGACCAACGAGGAGCTGACCTCTGCTGTGGAACATTGCTCACCCATGTTGGTGATGACCAGGTCTAGGATATTGCTGCCCCTGGTGGGGGTGTGGATAAGTTGATCCAAGGTGTTGGAATTGATGATTTCCAGAAAACGTTGATCCAAAGAGATGGTACACGAGTAGTTTTCCCAGTTAATGGTAGGGTAGTTGAAATCACCCATTATTAGAATGTTGGGTTGTACCTTAATATTTTCCAGTGTATCAAGAAAAGAGGAGTGGGCACGGTGGGGGGGTTGTAGCTAGCTACAATCTGGATTGTGGTTTTGCCCAGAGTTAGTTGAACTTGGATAATCTTGGATGCATTCTGCTGAGCAACTGGCTTGGAGGTGTGGATATCCTTAATGAATATAGGCACACATCCACCTTTAGTGTTTTGGTCTGGGTTTGGTGGCTGAAAGGTGTGGTATGAATTATAGCCTGGTAATGCAGGGGTACTCTCTGGATCTTTGAACCAGGTCTCTGTCACTGCACAGATGTCAATTTTCTCCATTTTAAGGAGTGCCTCGAGTGAGTGTATTTTGAGGTTTAAACTTCTAGCACTGAGTAGCATTACCCTCAGATTTTGCATGCTTGTACCTGTTATGGTGGTGAATTTGTCATTTGAACCTTGTCTAAAAAAGGCACTATAGGGGTGGCAAGAGCCTTTGCCAGTATCTGGAATTCCAAGGCCGACAGGTGCAGGCCATCTCTGGCAAAGCAGCTGTCAATCATGTCATCCCAGGCAGACAGATACTGGATTCCCTTAGAATGGCACCAGAAGCTTAGCCAATTGTTAAAGTAAATTATTTTGTCCTTGTACTGCGGTATCATTCTGGGTGATGACAGGATGCTACTCAGGGCTAGGGTCATACCCACCTGGGCTACAAGATGAGAGAGCTCCTCCATGTCTCTTTTCATGTAGTCCAGGGAGGTACATCTCAGGTTATTCACACCAACAAGGGCAATGGCATTGTCATATTTGTACTTGCTGTGGAGTGACCTGAGTGCATGCATTATGTGTCAGATCCTGGCACCCGACAGGCAGCTCACAGTAACTTTTTCCTTGTTTAGCCTGGTGAGTGGAACATCAGTGTGCCTGACTATAGAGTCACCTATGACTAGAGTGCTGGGTACGTTATGCCTTATGGTCTGTAGTTAGTTGAGTGGCACACTGAGTATGTGGCCTATGTGTCATTTGGGTTGTGTTTGGGAGTGGAGGTTGCTTGCATTTCTGCTTTGGATGTCTTGGTTGCTTGAGAAGATTTTTACTGAGAGCCTCCGGGAATGTAGGTGTGTGTTTTGTGCTTCTGTTTGGGTTTTTTGGTGGTGTAGGTTTTGAGGGACTATGTGATGAGTCTGGTGTGGTGTAAGTGCTTACTTCTCCTCTTGACTGTGTAATCCAGTCTTCGGTAAATTGAGCTTTGTTTCCAGTTTGGCTATATAAGTGCATCTCTCAGAGGTTGTAGTGTTGGGTGGTAGGAGGAGAGGGTTGTCAGTGTACATGAGGCAATTGCTGCATCGTCCCAAGATGCCCAGATTCATCAGGTAGATAGGAGAAAACACCGGAAGCTGACCTTTAGACATGCCTGAATATGTGCTTATTTATTAAGTACAAAAAACTGTTTTCTTCTAGCCAAGTGAGGAAAGTTGAGTGCTATAGTAAATTGTAACTTATTTAGTGCTTACAATGAGTTCTAAACAAGTGCTGAGCTCAAAGAAACAGATATGAGTGCTAAAACTAAAAAGCTGGCTAGTTGCAAGGGAAAATTTGAAGAGCAGACTTTATGGAGCCAGGAATAGTTTAATCCTAGTTAAGTGGGGGGGGGGGGCACAGGGGCTCACAAACAGTCCTGGACACAACATATCAGTATCTGGACAACTCCTGCCACAGGAAAGGGGAGAAGCAAGCTTAGAATTTTTTTTTCAGTAAAAGTGGAAATGGAGAAAGCTGGAACAGAAGTTAATTCAACATTAAGAAAAGTGGGTTGGCTTTCACAAATGTTCTCTATTAGATTAAATGAACTAATGACACTAGACTGGGGAGGAGTGTCACAGATCAAATATACAGTATGGGCAGGCAATTGCAAAGCCACCAAGTATAAGACCATCACAACACTAGGAAAAGTGGGTGAGAAAAATTACAGTTCCTAGTTGTAGCCACTAAATGAAAGTTTTAAACAGCTCAAGGAGCAAGCAGACTCTAGAGAATGCTTTTAACTGTAAACAGACAATTATAGTAATGCACACTATTACAGTTCCTAGTTGAAGAACACAGAAACCTCAAAAAATCAAAAATGCACAGAAAAGCTCAGATAGAGCACTCACAAACAGTAAATACAACTCTCAGTATGAAAAAACAGTTTACAGTTAATTATTCAGTAAACATGCAATTAGAGTAATGAAACAGTATCTAGCAATGAAAAATATGGTTAAACAGTATAAAACAGTACATAAATGCAGTGAAACAATAAACAAAGCTTTATAACAGGGCAAAATGTAGTTGATCAACTGTATAGCACAATTATAAGCAGTTCAAAAGTGCAGTTCAGTGAAATAAGTGTAAGAAATAACCTATCCTGCTCTTGGAATCTTAAGGAATTTTCACTAAGTTTCAGCAATGAAATACAATCCACAGCCTGAGCAATACAAGCACAACCTTTTCAAGACACAGGGTTTATATACCAGTAAGAATGGAAGAGTTAGAAGATCTAATTACTACTCAGCCCCTGCTATTACCCAATCACTCATACTACAGAAGGTCAGGAGGCCTTGTTACTCTCAATAATAATGAAGACAATCAGCAGAAAATGGCTGCCAGAAACACAGGAAACTCAAACAAAACTACCAGCCTAGACAACAGGCCTCTATAAAGATTATGCCACCTGAGCAGAACACAGAAACCTCACTTTAAAAGAAAAGAAAGAAAACCCACAAAGAGAAGATACAAGTCTCAGTATGAAAAAGCAGTTTACAATTTAGTAATTAAATAAAAATGCAATTATAGTAATGCACACTATTACACTATTACAGTTCCTAGCTGTAGCCACTAAATGAAAATTTTAAACAGATCAAGGAGCAAGCAGAATCTAGAAAATGCTTTTAACTGCAAACAGAAAATTATAGTAACACACACTATTACAGTTCCTAGCTGTAGAACACAGAAACCTAAAAAAAACAAAAATGCACAGAAAAGCTCAGATAGAGCACTCACAAACAGAAAATACAACTCTCAGTATGAAAAAGCAGTTTACAGTTAAGTAATTCAGTAAACATGCAATTAGAGTAATGAAACAGTATCTAGCAATGAAAAATACAGTTAAACAGTATTAAAAAGTACATTAATGTAGTGAAACAATAAAAAAGCTTTATAACAGTGCAAATTGTAGTAGATCAACTGTATAGCACAATTATAAGTGTCCCAGAAGTGCAGTTCAGTGAAATAACAGTACATGAATGCAGTGAAACAATAAAAAAAGCTTTGTAATAGTGCAAAATGTAGTAGATCAACTGTATAGCACAATTATAAGCAGTTCAAAAGTGCAGTTCAGTGAAATAAGTGTAAGAAATAACTTATCCTGCTCTAGGAATCTTAAAGAATTTTCACTAAGTTTCAGTAATGAAATACAATCCACAGCCTGAGCAATACAAGCACAACCTTTTCAAGGCACAGGGTTTATATACCAGTAAGAATGGAAGAGTTAGAAGATCTAATTACTACTCAGACCCTGCTATTACCCAATCACTGGTAATACATAAGGTCAGGAGGTCTTGTTACGCTCAATAATAATGAAGACAATCAGCCAAAAATGGCTGCCAGAAACACAGGAAACTCAAACAAAACTACTAGCCTAGACAGCAGGCCTCTATCAAGATTATGCCACCTGAGCAGAACACAGAAACCTCACTTTAAAAGCATAGAAAGAACACCCACTAAGAGAAAATACTAGTCTCAGTATGAAAAAGCAGTTTACAATTTAGTAATTAAATAGAAATGCAATTATAGTAATGCACACTATTACAGTTCCTAGCTGCAGACACTAAATAAAAGTTTTAAACAGATCAAGAAGCAAGCAGACTCTAGAGAATGATTTTAACTGTAAACAGATAAGTATAGTAATGCACACTACTGCAGTTCCTAGCTGTAGAACACAGAAACCTCAAAAAATCAAAAATGCACAGAAAAGCTCGGCACTCACAAACAGAAAATACAACTCTCAGTATGAAAAAGCAGTTTACAGTTAAGTAATTCAGTAAACATGCAATTAGAGTAATAAACAGTATATAGCAATGAAAAATACAGTTAAAACAGTATTAAAAAGTACATAAATGTAGTGAAACAATAAAAAAGCTTTATAGCAGTGCAAATTGTAGTAGATCAACTGTATAGCACAATTATAAGTGTCCCAGAAGTGCAGTTCAGTGAAATAAGTTAAGAAATAACTTATCCTGCTCTTGGAATTTTAAGGAATTTCCACTTAGTTTCAGTAATGAAATACAATCCACAGCCTGAGCAATACAAGCACAACCTTTTCAAGACACAGGGTTTATATACATGTAAGAATGGAAGAGTTAGAAGATCAAATTACTACTCAGACCCTGCTATTACCCAGTCACTGGTAATACATAAGGTCAGGAGGTCTTGTTACATTCAATAATAATGAAGACAATCAGCAAAAAATGCTTGCCAGAAACACAGGAAACTCAAACAAAACTACTAGCCTAGAGATCACGCCTCTATCAAGATTATGCCACCTGAGCAGAACACAGAAACCTGACTTTAAAAGCATAGAAAGAACACCCACTAAGAGAAAATACTAGTCTCAGTATGAAAAAGCAGTTTACAATTTAGTAATTAAATAGAAATGCAATTATAGTAATGCACACTATTACAGTTCCTAGCTGTAGATACTAAATAAAAGTTTTAAACAGATCAAGAAGCAAGCAGACTCTAGAGAATGATTTTAACTGTAAACAGACAAGTATAGTAATGCACACTACTACAGTTCCTAGCTGTAAACACATAAACCTCAAAAAATCAAAAATGCACAGAAAAGCTCGGCACTCACAAACAGAAAATACAACTGTCAGTATGAAAAAGCAGTTTACAGTTAAGTAATTCAGTAAACATGCAATTAGAGTAATGAACAGTAAATAGCAATGAAAACAGTTAAAACAGTATTAAAAAGTACATTAATGTAGTGAAACAATAAAAAAGCTTTATAACAGTGCAAATTGTAGTAGATCAACTGTATAGCACAATTATAAGTGTCCCAGAAGTGCAGTTCAGTGAAATAAGTTAAGAAATAACTTATCCTGCTCTTGGAATCTTAAGGAATTTCCACTTAGTTTCAGTAATGAAATACAATCCACAGCCTGAGCAATACAAGCAAAACCTTTTCAAGACACAGGGTTTATATACATGTAAGAATGGAAGAGTTAGAAGATCAAATTACTACTCAGCCCCTGCTCTTACCCAATCACTCGTACTACAAAAGGTCAGGATGCCTTGTTACTCTCAATAATAATGATGACAATCAGCAGAAAATGGCTGCCAGAAACACAGGAAACTCAAACAAAACTACCAGCCTAGACAACAGACCTCTATCAAGATTATGCAACCTGAGCAAAAACACAGAAACCTCACTTAAAAAGCATAGAAAGAACACTGACAAAGAGAAAATACAAGTCTCAGTATGAAAAAGCAGTCTACAATTTAGTAATTAAATAAAATTGCAATTATAGTTGTTGTTGATGTTGTGTCTTTCAGCTTTTCCCGGTTAGGGGTCGCCACAGTGGAACTCCAGTCTGCTAATGATTGGTAGTTGATTTTTACATGCCGAGTTACCAGCCCTGATGCACAACCTTCAACGAAGGTATGCCCATTCGCGCATGTCTTCATGCAGAAGACGGTCTAGCTGAGAATCGAACCGGATAGTGTCTTACTGTGAGGCGTCAACAATACCACAGCACCACCACGCACACTATTACAGTTCCTAGCTGTAGCCACTAAATGAAAGTTTTAAATATATCAAGGAGCAAGCAGACTCTAGAGAATGCTTTTAACTGTAAATAGAAAATTATAGTAATGCACACTATTACAGTTCCTAGCTGTAGAACACAGAAACCTCAAAAAATCAGAAATGCACAGAAAAGCTCAGATAGAGCACTCACAAACAGAAAATACAACTCTCAGTATGAAAAAGCAGTTTACAGTTAAGTAATTCAGTAAACATGCAATTAGAGTAATGAAACAGTATCAAGCAATTAAAAATACAGTTAAAACAGTATAAAACAGTACATAAATGCAGTGAAACAATAAAAAAAGTTTTAGACCAGTGCACAATGTAGTATATCAACTGTATAGCGCAATTATAAGTGTTTCAGAAGTGCAGTTCAGTGAAATAAGTGTAAGAAATAACTTATCCTGCTCTTGGAATCTTAATGAATTTCCACTTAGTTTCAGTAATGACATACAATCTGCAGCCTGAGCAATACAAGCACAACCTTTTCAAGACACATGGTTTATATACCAGTAAGAATGGAAGAGTTAGAAGATCTAATTACTACTCAGCCCCTGCTATTATGCAATCACTCGAAATACAGAAGGTCAGGAAGTCTTGTTACTCTCAATAATAATGAAGGCAATCAGCAGAAAATGGCTGCTAGGAGCACAGGAAACCCAAACAAAACTACCAGCCTAGACAACAGGCCTCTATCAAGAGTATGCCACCTGAGCAGAATACAGAAACCTCACTTTAAAAAGCATAGAAAGAACACCCACAAAGAGAAAATACAAGTATCAGTATGAAAAAGCAGTTTACAATTTAGTAATTAAATAAAAATGCAATTATAGTAATGTACACTATTACACTTCCTAGCTGTAGCCACTAAATTAATGTTTTAAACTGATCAAGGAGCAAGCAGACTCTAGAGAATGCTTTTAACTGTAAAGAGACAATTACAGTAATGCACACTATTACAGTTCCCTAGCTGTAGAACACAGAAACCTCAAAAAATCAAAAATGCACAGGAAAAGCTCAGATAGAGCACTCAAAAACAATAATACAACTCTCAGTATAATAAAGCAGTTTACAGTTAAGTAATTCAGTAAACATGCAATTAGAGTAATGAAACAGTATCTAGCAATGAAAAATACAGTTAAAACAGTATAAAATAGTACATAAATGCAGTGAAACAATAAGAAAAGCTTTATAACAGTGCAAAATGTAGTAGATCAACTGTGTAGCACAATTATAAGTGTTTCAGAAGTGCAGTCCAGTGAAATAAGTGTAAGAAATAACGTATCCTGCTCTTGGAATCTTAAGGAATTTCTACTTAGTTTCAGTAATGAAATACAATCCACAGCCTGAGCAACTGTTATAGAGTTACACTATGGCATAACTTATTACTGTGGTCCAAATTATCAGCTGGGACTAGGCTGTATTATGTGGTGTTCAGTGTATGGTACACTGCAAACTGACACACATGTGTAGGCCTTACATATCAAGCATCTGCAAAAATGCTGAAGGTGGGGATAGGGTGTCAGCATGACACACCAGTGCACTGCAGCAGGGATACTAAGGATGCTAAGAATGACTGTATCTGCACACAGTCAGGTTCAGGAACTGTGGCAGATGTAACCCTACCCCCACAGCAATAGTGATGGCAGTTTGTGAACACTAAGGGATGTGCACATTTGTAGACCTTGCAATCATGCAGATTTGGGGGACATGTGTAGGGCAGACTGAACATACACTTGCAAATGCAGATGGCCTATGCTACTATACCCCTGCCAGGAGAAGTAACTGCTGTAGTACACATAATAGGTGCAACAAACCTTCATGATAAGGGTGTGCACACATATGCGCACGCGGAGTGCATGCATCACAGTCAGAATCCACAGACCTAACACATTCCATAGACACTGCATGTGAATGTACATACAGTACATATGTCACATATCGGGCTCATGTACTGTTAATATATGCAGTGATGTGGTCCCATGGCAGATCAAGGAAGGATGCATCATATCAATAAGGGCGTGTACAGTCCCCATATCCATGGTATGCTCTGATGCTTGTCAGAGTAATAGTACTGGATTGGTCATACACGGTCCGCTGATGTTGAGATCTGTAAGTCAGACATCAGGCATTCACAAATGACATCTCTCCACATCTCATCCAAGGTATGTGTTCCTGAAAAACATAAGGGCTGTGAGCATTAGAGCTGACATAACTGACACAATACTACACATTTAGCAATGGGTTGTACGCCTGTGAGGTTTGATGCACAGTATATGGCAGGGTAAAGCACAGGTGCACAGCAATACTGTGTACATGGGTGCAGTGGTATCCAGGGGAAGGGGCATCACCTACTAACACAGAACATGCATCACACACATGTATATTGTTGCTAGCATGGATTAACTGTTGTGTACCATATGTTATGCATGTTGACAGATGGATAGTAGGAGGACTGTGTGTACTATCATTGTGCAGTCTCACCTCTGTGTGTGTGTGTGTGTGTGTGTGTGTGTGTGTGTGTGTGTGTGTGTGTGTGTGTGTGTGTGTGTGTGTGTGTGTGTGTGTGTGTGTGTGTGTGTGTGTGTGTGTGTGTGTGTGTGTGTGTGTGTGTGTGTGTTGGTGGGGGTTATTTTGTCTGTAAGGTCACTCTGGTGAAGTGGAGGGAAGTTGATGCATGCAGAATGCATGTGTGTATGTTTGTGTGTTTGCATATGTGTCCATGTATGCACATGTGTGATTATGGGGTTGTGCATACAGCAGTACCTCCCTTTGAGATCATGCAGTACATGGACATGGACTGACACATGGCACAACAGGAATACTTGTCATGTATGTAATCACACTACAGCTGATAGTATAATAAGGTCTGTAGCATGAAACATACATTGGGAGAGAAGGTATACACCAGGTATACCCTTAATATCACATTCAGCAGACAGGTGACTGACAACCCACATATGCAGTACTACAGATGCATTGAGGAATTACTAGACAACACCAGGGAGTGTATCCATATATTACATTTGTCACATGATAGGTTGATTAAGCAGCATTTCTGGCATGTACTGAGCAATACTTACACATGACACTCCAGTGTGTGATATTATGGAGTGAACATAGTAGCCCCTCACATATAGGGGCCATGCTCACAATGTCTGGACATACACAGGGTGAACACTGAATGACAGCAGTGAGGCCATATAAAACCACTCCACTCAGGTCAGGGAGATAATGGAGTAACAGGTCTTGTGTTGGGATCACTTGTCTAGGCATTTAGAGGAATGATATGTTAATGAGTGGTATTAATGAGCGTATTTTACCAAGTGTGATGCAGGATGGAGTACGCATGGGAATAAACTTGAGACTGTCTGTAAAGTCATGGACAGGTAGGTATTAAGGTGGCTGAGGTACAGGTGGGGTTGTCAGGGGCTGAAACAGTGCCATTGTTTGAAATCCCCCTTTCAGCCACCCCTACCCTGCACACAGTTTCAGTGCCTATACATACCCTATCACCAGTGGCCATAGCAGAGGGACAGCTGGCATTTGGTGGCAGTGCACAGGAGTGTGTGGTAACCATGCCTACTGTGTCTGGTCACAGCAGGCATAGCCGGATGCCCCAGATTGCTTGTGGTAGGGCTACTGTTCATAATGCCCCTGGCAGATGTGCCACAACTGGTACCACCAGGCATGTGCTTCAGGTTGTCATGGCAGTGAAGGCACATATGGAACTTTACACCAGACAGGGCCTGAAGCTGCAGAGGGCTGTTCTCACATCTGCAATCAACAACTTCCATGAACTGTCTGGTGCCATCCGTGCTTATACCAAGCTCATGGATACATGGTCTGGTGAGACGATGGCCCTTATCGACTGTGGTTTGTCCATGCTTGAACATGTTGTGGGAGTGTGGTGAAAGCCACGTGGAAGTAGGCCATCAACAACTGGCAGTTAATGTGGACATGCTAGGACACCAAGGGGCTCACGCAGTGGCAGTACCAGCCCCAGCACTGCAGGGGGGAGCTGTCCACACCACACCACAGCAGGCCACGAACACATGGTCCTGGCCAGTCCAAGGAGGGACCTTGTTCCCGCAGACATCTGTCATCATCCGGGGAGAGTAGCACATAAAGGCCTGTACCTAGATGTGCCCATGGAACCCCTGGCAAGCACAGTCCATGTGTTCATAGCCTGGGGCAGTGAACTGCACACCCTGCCAGGTATGGTCTGCAGCTGTCCATAAACACCTGTGCAGGGCAGCCACATGGCAGAACAGTGTGCATGCATACCCACACACTATACGAACACACCTAGGGCAACCCAATACCTACACACACCACATCACCATGCCCAGTTCTCCTCATTACACCCCTCACCCACACACATGGTGTCAAATGTATGGCCCATCCTTGGCCTCTGTCAATCCAAGAACATGCCCTGTGCATATGATGATACCTGTGCCACATTCCTGTCATCCATAACATCGATGCAGGGACAGGCTAATATGGTTTTGATGCACACAGCGATTGTACTACAGTGTACCAAAGTACTGCAATGTAACATGTTGTCAGGAGTAAAGTTTAATGCATACATGTCAGGTAGTGTAGCCATCCAGCAATGATGCATTATAGCTATTAGTAACACTGGTTGATTGTGATCTCCATAATGTTATCCATTTGTGTTGTAGGTGTACATGAGTCAGCAGAAGGATGGTCTGCAGAGATATTCCACAAGGGGTATGGCACTGTGGTGCCACCATGGCTGTGACATATCTGGGGTACAGTTGAACACATGTCACAGGTTTGTATAACAGTTATTGCCTGTGCCACATGGACAGGTGACCCGCTGGGACGTGTATAATCTGCAACCTGATGTAGACCCAACCACATACACGCACACTCTTACTTGGTAATACTGGGACTATTCCCCTACCTAGGTATGTAGTGCTACTGAAGTGTAGGCTTTCATTGCACACACCACACAGTGTTTAGGGTGAGGTGTGTTCCAGGTTAAATGTTACATGCAGAACATCCCCAGACATAATGGGGGATGTAAAGGGTGTATATGGATAACACATAGTGTGACATACCTTCATATACACATTAACAGACACATAACAGACAGACACATGTCCGAGAGACCTGGGCCTCTCACTGCTAACTAACTTGACAGTGTGTCCAATGTATTACAGGTAGGCTACACACAGCATATGCATAACTGGGCTGGATTGTGGTATCAGTTACCTGTATTGTTGATGTTGGTAGTGGCAACCATAAAGTGGTACATGGGACATATACCAGGTGTACCTTGGTGTAATGACAGTGTACACAGCACCCACTTCCCCCAGTGGATATTGTGCTCCCTGAAACACATGATGACACTCTGAAATACCCACCATCACACATTGCCCATGACAGCGATACAACCCATTGTATATCCCAACAGTAGTACTACATGGGTATGCATCTAATGCACATGCCACAGGCATAGTAGGGTGCTGCATTCACATGCCTCATCTATGGGCAGCAACAACACTGTCTGTACTACTGTGTGACAATGGGTATTGTAATAGGAGTATGTGACCTCGGAATCCTGTACACTACAGATAGATGGACATGCACACATACACTTGCCAGAACTCAATGGGTATCCCATGCCTATCGACCCATTTATTCAGCAGTGTTCTGCTGGTACTGCAAGGCTCATGTAGCTGGTAGGGAGAGGAGCATAACAGGGTACATGTGATGTCCCATATAGCAGCAGCCACAACTGACTATGGCAATGGGTGTTGTGGTGATTGTGAAGCACCTCATGGAATTCCCAAGTACAGGTGTGCTAACACACAGACACTGCTATCCTCAGTAATGCACACATACACATGTGTTAGTACTGGGGTGCATCGCTGCAGGTGGTCATAGCTGTGTACCTAGCTATTGTCCATGGAGAGATAGGTTGTGTAGGGGATGTGTGTACAGTGGTATCCTGCCACCTGCCATGTGGCAGCAGGCAATCTATCAACAGACACCACTGTGGTGACCCTCATTGTGAGAGTGACATGCATCAGCCAATCTTCTGGGTGCCTCCTGCACATGGTCACTGAGGTCATCAAGTTGACATGTATGCAACATGTATTACCACATATGGTTAGTGTCTGTGATGGAGACCTGTATCCAATCATGTTCTGTTGACAGTGGTAGTGTACTGGAGGTGCCTGTTGCATGTGTGCGTACAGGGTGTTGTCTCCTATATGTAAGTGCCAGTTCTTACACAGCTGGGCAGACATGTCAGTGTCAATCAAGCATAGGTTACCTGTACATATCCCAGCTGGATACCTGCCATTTGCACATATGTACAGGGACTAACAGTCATCAGCTTGGCAATTAGCTACGAAGTAGGATGAAGGTGTTGACAGATAGATGTTTGACAACAGTATGCATGCCATAACTACATGTTGTAAGCCCTCACATGTGAAGTATAGACGGTAGTCTACAGTTACATTCCACATGTCAGATCATTATCCAGTAGGGGATATATACTGTGACACAGCTCACACACCAGGGAGACAACAGGGAGGCCTCAGAGTCCAGCTATGCCTCTAGGTGTGCCTGTTGTCAGTACTACATTTAGTATGATACTCTTGCCTGGGAAAGCACTGTCAACAGTAGTACTGCCATTGTACACTACATGCCAGTGTGACAGCACATACCCTGGGCTATTACCCCTGTATGTAACACATTCACATGGATACTGCTGTACAGGTCTTATATACTTGTGTGTCCCAGACATGATACTCACACTCCTTGCTACTGTAATGACAGCACATAGACACATGTATTGTAAATGGCATTACATATACTTATTACAGATGTAATTTCCCTACTATGTTATCAGACTGGGATGTGAGCACTGGTTACCAGGTCTGAGCCATGCTTAGCAGGTTTCAGCATTGCTGCAATATTACAGCTAAGCACATTTGTGCACTGCTAAGCAAAGCCTACACCGTGTAAGTGCCTGTACATTTAACCATACATTAGCAGTGCTTAGCTTCGCACAAACCCCCCACAAATGCGCTTAAAGCTGACTTAACCACTCTGTATCCAACACCCCTTGTTCTGCCCAGCAACAAAATGAACAGCCCTTGCAGGTCTTGAACCCAGGACCCTGTACACTATAGTCACAACACTTAACCACTATGACATGACACTGTGAAGACAGCTGTTGTTTTTCCAATATATCTGTCAATACACATATTGATAAGTATTGAACAATTGCCTATACTTCCACAATTGTGTAGTACTTGTTATTAATATGACTGTTACATCACATATGTTGTTTTATCATAATGTATGCATATCAGATACATACAGTGAGATACATCTGGGAAGGTATACACAACTGTGATGTTTACACATGACAGGAATATGGATATATACATATACATATGTTGATATATGTCTACATGTACATACAAATTTATATTCATACATATATTTTTATTTTTATTTATTTATTATTTTACACTTGTTGACCGTGCTGGTCTAACTGGATATATTTCCATTTTCAGTAGAGGCCCAGGGAGAAAAGCTCCAACATAGCACAAACTGTAATATGCAATTGTATAACAAAAAAAGTAACAAAACAGTAAAAAGTATATACAATCAAAAGAAGGCATACTCAAAATAAAAATACTAAGTAGGTGAATAATATAACAGTCATGTGATTGTTTGATAAGAGAGATATACTAAAGTTCATTGTTAGTTAACATAAATACTTGTGGTTATAAGTTTTCAGAGACCAGATTTTAGCATACAGAGGGGTATATAGAGTAAGATGTAGAACCATAGGCGGTATGAAGAAAAAAGGAAAGGTGGTTAATTAATCAGGATTAGTGCAGGGACATAACCAGTGTGATTTTAGGTGAATTTTGAGTTTTTGCTTAAAGAGTGACAGTGACGGAAGTAGAGTTAGATTAGTAAGTAGAAAGTTTCAGTGTTTCCCAGCAGTATTGGAGAAGAGGCTGTCGCCTGACAAGTTATTGGACTTACTTATGCTAGCAAGTAGTTTACCCGAAGAGAGTAGAGAAATCAGATTGTTATAAGGGGTAATGAGGTTAGCGAGAATTGGAGTATTATTTGGTTGGTAAAAGATTTTATGAGCAATGGTGAGTTGGGAAAAAGTTAGCATGTTAGGGAGTTCAAGCCAGTCAAGCTGCTTTAGATTCAGACAGTGGTGTGTTTGAAATGCATTGCCAGTGGCAAATCTGGCAATATTGTTATAGGAGTTCGATAGTTTGAGAAGATTATTTTTTTTTAGATTAGTATAAATAGGAGAAACATAGAGAAGAGTTGAGATTAAGTGAGAATGGGCAATGGTGGTTCTAGCTAAAGGAGTTAGGAAGGGTTTGATTCTGTATAAGGAGCCAATTTTTCTGTTCACTGCTTGAATGGTGTTATTTATATGCATATCAAAGTTAAGGTTGTTATCAATTGTGACTCCTAATAGTTTGGTATTGTGGTCGGGAGAGATGAGGGTACCGTTGTTAGATAAAACAGAGAAATCAAAATGGAGAGGACCTACTGGTAGGTGTGAAGAGTAGAAGCTTGTTTTTTTTGGTGTTCAAAAGAAGGCCGCATTTTAGGAACCAGTCTTCTACTAAGTTGAATACTTTTTGAGTTAGATAGAGTAGTTCAGATGTGGAGTTAGCAGAACATATAAGTGTGGAATCATCGGCATATTGAATGCAGGTAGCTTCAGGGACTGCTATGTGAAGGTTGGTGATGAATAAAGAAAAGAGAAAAGGTCCTAAAATGGAGCCCTGGGGGACTCCAAGGGTGACTGGTAGGAGGGATGATAGTTTATTTTCTCATAGAACTGCCTGTTGCCTATTGTTAAGGTAAGACTTGAACCATTGTAAAACTGGGGGATCTAGAGCAAGAAGTTCAAGAGTATTTATAAGTAGGGGATGATTAACCATATCAAAAGCCTTTGAAAAGTCTTGAAAGATCTGTATACACATCTGTATAGTGCATCATATATATGGCCAGGTGTAGATCTCTTTATATATATCTATATATATATATATATATATATATATATATATATATATATATATATATATGTGTGTGTGTGTGTGTGTGTGTGTGTGTGTGTGTGTGTGTGTGTGTGTGTGTGTGTGTGTGTGTGTGTGTGTGTGTGTTTGTATATATAGATATATGTATGTATAGCTATATATGTATGCACATCCTATGTGTACAGATATGCCTATTTATTTAGATATATATGTAGATATCTATAACTATATGTACATACATACATATCTATTCTGATATACCTATTACTGTCAATATATATGAAGATATCTATAAGTATATGTTCATATGTATCTGAATCTGTATATGTGTAGACATATATTGCTGTGTATATGTATATATTTGAGTGTTTATATGTATATGTATATGTACACACACACACACACATATACATATATATATATATATATATATATATATATATATATATATATATATATAATATCCATCTATGTATGTTGATATGTATATGTGTATATATCTATATAGATATATGGATAATTATATGTACATATATGTTCACCATATGTCCAGAACATGGAGTGGAGTCCTACCTCAGACCCAATAGTCACAACCTCTTAGTGCAAGGGGATGTCAGGTATGTATTGCAGGTATATATGTAGACTGTTGCTACTGTAATAGGGGTTGTCTTAAGCAAAATGTGTGTGGGAGGTCACATATGCTTTTAACATATGTGCCATTGGCTACTGACAGACATCCTAAGGACATCATCATACAGTACCACTGCTAGCACAGTAATGATCCTGTGGACTACAGCAGAGATATGGCCAATAAATGTGGACAGTCTGTCACACTCTGATCAGTACAGAGGTATACACAGAACCCCTTAGTGCAAGACATGTGGACCAAGCCTGACAATGTGGATGTTAACAGCCATTTAGATGGGTATATCATGTAAATACTTGAATATGTATGCCCACATAGGTTATGAATTCACACACTCCTGTCTGTCCTGACACATAATAACCGCTGGTGCAGAGGCCACATGGCCACATACTACCCAGTAGTTAGTGACATACATCTCTACAGCATTCCACAGCTTTGTCAGATATACATGACAGTTATGGTGGCCTGGCAGCAGTACATCTGGCAAATATCTGCACATAACATCACACTGGGTAAGTACACTAAGCTGTTAGGCATGTACCAAAGTACTGTGCAAACTACAGGCAGACTGCCACAACACTGGCCTACATTTCTTATGGGGGAATACACATGTACCTGCAAATATAGCAGGCTCTACAGGCATGTCACAGCACAGAGCAACATACACCTGTGTGAAAGTGCATACCCACAACCAATGTGAATACAGCTACAGCCACATATAGTAAGCTAGCTTAATATTACAGTATATGGACTGTCTGATCAACATCATCCTCATATGTGCCACTCATACACTAACCCTACATATACTGGGCCACTACACAGTGTGGTCCGATGCCTGTCTGTGGTATGGGACATGTGTGTGTTTGGCCCTACAAACATGTAAGCCGATAGAGTACCATACACTGGAGCAGCATGTAACATCAGATAGAACAGGACCAAGAACAATGATGTCTACTGCAGTCTGTACACAGGCCAAGATACATATTCGCAATACACACACTGTTGACAATCACCATAAGTACACAGACCTCAGTACTATACACACAACCACAGAATACGCAGTCTGATATCTCACTGGCTTGTTATCTGATATGATGTCAATAAATAATGGTGTACAGAACATATGCACCCTCTTACTGCAGTACATATGTACAAAGGTTAACAGAGTTGTGGCTGGAGGCACAAACACATGGCCAATATTGACATGTTGCTGTGATAACCTCATACATTTACTGTTGTAACAGGGTTTGTAGTGACATATGGCCTATCAGGGATATGTCAGTAACTTTCATGGCTGTCACCATGTACTGACTGCAATCCTCACACTGTGCTTTTGCAGTTCTCAGATAGGCGCTCTGTGAGTAACACAGAAACAAAAGGCACCACACACTGCCCAGTCTGCAGATGGCCCTACAGATGGAGGTTTCTTCAAAAATATAGCACTGTCATGACAGGTATTAAAACATGTAGACCAGCCATGTCCAGAAAACCCTGTTAAACTGCCATTACTGCAAATGCAGAATACAAACACTTACATTCTGTAGTCATAAATCACGAAGTACTGGAACAGATGAAAGAAGGCACACTCTAGACCACAAGTAAAATTGTTTTTTAGGCACTCTTTAAAGTAGGAAACCTCTAACTGGGTTTTCCTCAGTTTAACAAGCAATTTATCGAATTCTTTCATATCAATTGTAATGTTAGAAACTTCAGATGCGACCCCACCATCAGTGCTAGTAAAATTTGTAGTCGCGCCAAAAAATGATGAATCCGATAACCACACATTTAAATTAAAGTCAGTGCTGTTACCTGGAAGTGAAGGACTCTGTTGTCGAGTTTCGCTACAATGATTTCCTCCATTAGGACCAACCCCCGTAAATCTATCGTCAAAAACGGGAAGTCTTCCGTTATTACCATTACCAGAAGGAACATTAGTGTTATCAAAACCTCGTAAGACAGGTCCCGATGATGAAACCGCTACCGCAGGGCTATGGTAATGCCCTGTACCACATCTCTGACCACATGGCAAACTCCTTTCGTTTTCCTGCATGGAACTGCCACCGCTGTCGATAGTATGGGAGGTCGAGTCAGAGTTGGTCCTCGCAGCGTTTGTGGCAACCGGAACAGGAACCGGGTACTTGCTAGAGTCAAATCTACGTTCAAGCTCGTCCATACGGGAAAGTAGATTATCCAAACGCCCCAAAACGGATTCAAAGTTAGCAATATTACCATTTTGAAGAGTAGAATGTGGTGGTAATGGGCTATCAACAAAGTCTTTTAAAATTGCTGGTATCTGGTCAAATTGTGTACCAATATCTCCCCGCTCTGCTCCAGAAGACATAAACTGTTAAATCACGAACAGAATAACAAACTCCAAAAATCACGAAGTACTGGAACAGATGAAAGAAGGCACACTCTAGACCACAAGTAAAATTGTTTTTTAGGCACTCTTTAAAGTAGGAAACCTCTAACTGGGTTTTCCTCAGTTTAACAAGCAATTTATCGAATTCTTTCATATCAATTGTAATGTTAGAAACTTCAGATGCGACCCCACCATCAGTGCTAGTAAAATTTGTAGTCGCGCCAAAAAATGATGAATCCGATAACCACACATTTAAATTAAAGTCAGTGCTGTTACCTGGAAGTGAAGGACTCTGTTGTCGAGTTTCGCTACAATGATTTCCTCCATTAGGACCAACCCCCGTAAATCTATCGTCAAAAACGGGAAGTCTTCCGTTATTACCATTACCAGAAGGAACATTAGTGTTATCAAAACCTCGTAAGACAGGTCCCGATGATGAAACCGCTACCGCGAACTGGTAATGCCCTGTACCACATCTCTGACCACATGGCAAACTCCTTTCGTTTTCCTGCATGGAACTGCCACCGCTGTCGATAGTATGGGAGGTCGAGTCAGAGTTGGTCCCTCTCGCAGCGTTTGTGGCAACCGGAACAGGAACCGGGTACTTGCTAGAGTCAAATCTACGTTCAAGCTCGTCCATACGGGAAAGTAGATTATCCAAACGCCCCAAAATGGATTCAAAGTTAGCAATATTACCATTTTGAAGAGTAGAAGGTGGTGGTAATGGGCTATCAACAAAGTCTTTTAAAATTGCTGGTATCTGGTCAAATTGTGTACCAATATCTCCCCGCTCTGCTCCAGAAGACATAAACTGTTAAATCACGAACAGAATAACAAACTCCAAAAATCACGAAGTACTGGAACAGATGAAAGAAGGCACACTCTAGACCACAAGTAAAATTGTTTTTTAGGCACTCTTTAAAGTAGGAAACCTCTAACTGGGTTTTCCTCAGTTTAACAAGCAATTTATCGAATTCTTTCATATCAATTGTAATGTTAGAAACTTCAGATGCGACCCCACCATCAGTGCTAGTAAAATTTGTAGTCGCGCCAAAAAATGATGAATCCGATAACCACACATTTAAATTAAAGTCAGTGCTGTTACCTGGAAGTGAAGGACTCTGTTGCGAGTTTCGCTACAATGATTTCCTCCATTAGGACCAACCCCCGTAAATCTATCGTCAAAAACGGGAAGTCTTCCGTTATTACCATTACCAGAAGGAACATTAGTGTTATCAAAACCTCGTAAGACAGGTCCCGATGATGAAACCGCTACCGCAGGGCTATGGTAATGCCCTGTACCACATCTCTGACCACATGGCAAACTCCTTTCGTTTTCCTGCATGGAACTGCCACCGCTGTCGATAGTATGGGAGGTCGAGTCAGAGTTGGTCCCTCTCGCAGCGTTTGTGGCAACCGGAACAGGAACCGGGTACTTGCTAGAGTCAAATCTACGTTCAAGCTCGTCCATACGGGAAAGTAGATTATCCAAACGCCCCAAAACGGATTCAAAGTTAGCAATATTACCATTTTGAAGAGTAGAAGGTGGTGGTAATGGTAAATCCCAAATCCATCTGTGATGCTGTTTGCCAAACACCAGATCTAGTTCCTGCTCATAGTGAATGAAAAGGCCCAACACCAACATGATGTTCCCAGATATTAGAGTGTGTTTCCATGCAATTGGCTATGGGAATGTTACCACAGCTGTTCCACATGCAATAAGCTAGAGGAGAGCTGCAATTCATGCAGATGCCTTCAGCTGATCAGGAGCATCACTTACAAAACACAAGCTGCTGCCTAAGCAAAGTTGGTGTAGTTCTCCACATCCACCAGAGAGGGAGTGAGAGAGACAGAGACAAAGTAAATCATGGAGGGGGTGGGAGAGTAAAACCTAAGCATGTTTTTGCTCACACACCTACCAATACAGGGTTTCAAACCCCTGACTGACTATGTATTGCTATCGCATGTCTATGCAGTTACTGCATGCACCACATAGCTTACATGTTGAGGAGTTTTCCAAACATATATGTGATGGTGAGTGACATCTGCAACAGTGATATGGTAGCGATACAGTATGTGTAGTACACGTGCTTGTCCACATGAACAAGTGTCAGCGTCAACACAGCCACACTCCCTCAGGGACTCATACACATTGACACACTGGGCAGGATCAGGAATACACTTCCTAACTAGTTAGTTTGCCACAATACAGTAATGTGCAGTTATAACATGCACCACAGGGGTTATCCGGAGGTTATATGGGTGAAGGGTATGTGAAGGTGTCTGAAATCAGACAACATGCTTCAATATGCCAATGGGAGTTGTAGTGAGTGTGAATGTGGTCGAAAGCATCATACACCACACACACACACACACACACACACACACACACACACACACACACACACACACACACACACACAGGGTGCCAGTACTGACATGCATGCCACATGACAATGGTCTGCAGTGTGCCTCAGGGGTGTAGTTTCTGGAGTGGCCCACACAGGTGGTATGGTATTCACCATCCATTCATCTGGATAACTATCGTGTGTGGCCATTGCTGTCCAATGCTTGCCATGTATGTGTTCTTTGATCCATGACATGGACACTGTCTTGGATGTGCACACGTCCCACATGCATGTATAGTGAAATGTGGAACTGTACTTGGGGTGTCTGGCCCATGTTGTGTACACAGATTGTTATCAGATGTGCCAGTCCTTACCTCATGCGGCAGGAACTGGTAATGGACAGCAGGTTGTCCCTGCATCTACATTGATAGCATGATACAGGTATTCCCTGGTGTCAGTGGCATCTGTCCATACAGGGGATGTGTTTAAGGTATGGTATGTCCTTTGTGGGTCACATTTGATGGCACTATAGGTGTTGTAGGCATCCAATGGGGAACATAGTGAAGGCACACTGACTGCATGTACGTTCCTATTGTACTGATGGACAGGGTGCAATGCCCTCTGTAGTCCACTGCGATCACACCATGGTTACTATCTGTGGGCAATATGCAGGGTACTACCAACATAGCAGTTGTTGCCTAGGCAAGTGTGTTTGTGTATGAGACATGGGTTGAGAGTGTTCCCTGGGTAATACAAGAGTTGCTAAATTTGTTTGCCAGGCCTTGATGTCACATGTAGGGGTATGGATTAGCACCCCAGCCTTTTGGCTATTTCACAACTGTTATCCTTGTAAGGTGGACATTGTGACATATAATAGGGCCACCATATAAGAAATTTGCAAAACCCACTTCACAATGAGTCCAGTTGTTGCACACTCACAGCCACCTCCACACAGGATAAGAATGACAAACACAGACACACACTTGCCATGTTTGGGATTAGAACTCCTACCTAACTAGTTCATCACACTACAGAATTATACAGTTATAGGACGTGCCACAGAGATTACTGGAGTGCTTCTTCCCCAAAGATGCATTTCACTGGAAATTACATCAGCAGGCTTGCCAAAGAAGGTCAATTGAGGTTGTAGTGACTGTGAATGGCCTCAAAAGCATTGCACCCTACACAAAGAAACACTCATCTGCCATGTGTGGGAATAGAACCTCTACCAAGGTACTATATCACACTAGAGCATTATACTGTTATAGGACGCACCATAGAGATTACTGGGCTACTGTATTCCCAAAGGTGTATTTCACTGGGAATGACATCGGAAGGTTTGCCAAAGTAGGGCAATGGAGGTTGTAGTGACTGTGAATGGTCTCAAAAGCATTGTACCCTGCATGGATAAAGAAACACACACACTTCCACACTTGCCATGTGTGTGAATTGAACCCCTACCAAAGTACTATATCACACTACAACATTGTGCTGTATAGGATGCACCACGGATATTACTGGGCTACTCCTTTCCCAAAGGTGTATTTCACTGGAAATGACATTGGCAGGCTTGCCAAAGTATGGCAGTGGAGATTGTAGTGACTGTGAATGGCCTCAAAAGCATTGCACCCTACACAGACAAAGAAACACACACACACAAACATCTGCACTTGCCATGTCTGGGAATTGAATCCCTATGAAACTACTATATCACACTACAGCATTGCACTGTTATAGGATGCACCATGGTGATTACTGAGCTACTTCTTTCCCAAAGATGTATTTCAAAGTAAATGACATCAGCAGCCTTCACAAAGTAGGGCATTTAAATTGTAATGAGTGTGACTAGCCTAAAAAGCATTGCTCCATACACAGACACACAAACACACACACACACACACATATATCATGTCTAGGATTAGAATTCCTACCTAACTAGTTTATCACACTACAACATTATGCAGTTATAGGATGTGCCACAGAGATTACTGGGCTATGCTTTACCCAAAGGTGTATTTCAAAGTGAATGACATCAGCAGCATTGTCAAAGTAGGGCATTTGAATTGTAGTGAGTGTGACTAGCCTAAAAAGCATTGTTCAAGCACAGATGCACACACAGTTGCAATGTGTGGAATTAGAACTCCTACCTGACTAGTTTATCACACTACAGCATTATGCAGTTATAGGACGTGCCACAGAGATTACTGGGCTATTTTTCCCAAAGGTGTATTTCAAAGTGAATGACATCAGCAGCCTTACCAAAGTAGGGCATTTGAATTGTAGTGAGTGTGACTAGCCTAAAATGATTGCTTCCTACAAAGACAGAGACACACACAAACACACACACACCATGTCTGGGATTAGAACTCCTACCTACCTAGTTTATCACACTACAGCATTACGCACTTATAGGACACACCATGGAGATTACTGGGTTACTCCTTTCCCAAAGGTGTATTTTAAAGTGAATGACATCAGCAGCCTTGCCAAAGTAGGGCATTTGAATTGTAGTGAGTGTGACTAGCCTCAAAAGCATTGCTCCCTACCCCGACAGGGGCACACACACAGGTGCCATGTTGGGGATTAGAACTCTCTCTAACTAGTTTATTACACTATAGCATTACACAGTTATATGATGCGCCACAAATATTACTGGGCTACTTTTTTCCCAAAGGTGTATTTCAAAGTGAATGACATCAGCAGCCTTGCCAAAGTAGGGCATTTGAATTGTAGTGAGTGTGACTAGCCTAAAAAGCATTGCTCCCTACACAGACATAGACACACACACACACACACACACACACACACACACACACACACACACACACACACACACACACACAGTTGTCATGTTTGGGATTAGAACTCCTATCTGACTAGTTTATCACAATACAGCATTACACAGTTACAGGACACCCCACAGAGATTAGTGGGCTACTCCTTCCCCAAAGGTGTATTTCAAAGTGAATGACATCAGCAGCCTTGCCAAAGTAGGGCATTTGAATTGTAGTGAGTGTGACTAGCCTAAAAAGCATTGCTCCCTACACACACACACACACACACACACACACACACACACACACACACACACACACACACACACACACACACACACACACACACACACACACACACACACACACACAGTTGCCATGTCCGGGATTAGAACTCCTACCTGACTAGTTTATCACACTTCAGCATTACGGAGTTATAGGATGTGCACAGAGATTACTGGGCTACTCTTTTCCCAAAGGTGTATTTCAAAGTGAATGACATCAGCAGGCTTGTCATAGTAGGGCTATGGGGAGGGCAGTGTGTGTGCATGGGCTATAACCCATTCAGCTAGAGGTAGACACACCACACTCAGGCACACCTAGGTTTATATTCTGTAGGTATGTGTATACAACTGATAGATGACTACTGACTTGTACAGACATGTTGCACTGCTAGCACTTGCACCACAGAGTCTATAATGCTGAGAGAGACTGGTGGCTAATTTCTACAGTGAGTGACATTTACATATCACGTGGTTGTAGCCATTTAGCTGTGTGCTGGGTGGGACAGGCCTCATAATGGAAGGCTCTTTGTCACTGTCACTCTCTTCCACACATCTATGTGTACTTTTGGCATATTATAGCATGTTGTCATTGGATATATGTGTGTATTCATATCCAATGTGTGTGCAGAGCATGACTGGTGAATACTGAGGAGTGTATGCACTAACATCTTCAGCTGTCAGATATGTATGGTCCACTGTTGGCAGACATGGGTTTCATTTGTGTAAGTGTGTGAGCATGCCCAGTATGACCTTTCAGTATGTTGTTGTCTGACATTGCCTTCATTTCTTTAAGCGTGTTTATGTTGTTGTCTGGCATTGCCTTCATTTCTCTAAGTATGTGATCATGCCCAGTATGCCCTTCTGTATTGAATGTGTGGATCCGTTCTAGGTAGTTTGTACTCCAGTACAGACCTTTGTAATCTACACCAACAGATCGCAAACTGTTTATGCATGATATCTACAGATCAGTTGGCAATATGGGGTCACACTGTGCAAGGGATAGTGTGTGCTGTAGGTGATTGTGTCTGTGCTGCTTCTGCTGCATGGTACTGGTGTTAGCAGAGATATTCAGACATGTGGACTGTTATACACTGTGATGTTTTATGTCCTCAAGTACTGTCAGGTGGACATGTTTGCTCACAGTGATGTCCTGGGGAACACAGGGTGAATGCAGCTGTGTCCAGTATTGTGGTCAAACACCTACATATTCATGGAAAGTTATGCCATTCTGGAGAGGGAGCTGCAGACACTTGCTGCTGGGTCTGTGTATCCAGTTCAGCACCTTGGCACAGTGCTGGCATAGTATCCCATACTTGTACATCCATTGACATGACAGTATGGCCTTATCTTGCTGTGGCAATACTTCACAGCTGTACAGATTCACACAGATTACCCAGAGGCAGGGGTCATAAATCAGGACATTGTCCCCTGTTGTGGTGTACGGGCAGGTTTGTAGCCAACCATTTTTGTATTTGCAGTCAGGGATAATATGTGCACACGGCTATGTGTCCGACCTTGCACATTCCATGCTGCCCATGCTCCCACCCCCCTCTATTATTCTATCCTCTTCCACACATTATGCAAACATTCTCTGATACTTTCCCCTATAGTTGTCAGCTCATCACAGCTGTGTTTTGGTGTTGGTCCACAGTTCATGCATTGGGACATGGTGGACATGTTACTGTGGTTTGTCCACATGGCCTTGCATATGGCTTATGTGGAGTGTGTTATGTTATTTGGGTGTCCATGACATAACATACATTGGTAGCCCAGGTGAGACATGGGCCTTTTGCAGAGACCTGTAGGCCATTAGTTGGTTATGCAGGCCAGCTGTAGCAGGCCATTGGATTCTGTCAGTCCTACAGTCCCATACTGTCATACAGTATATTCCCCTGGGATGACAGGTTAGGTGTGCTAGGTCTTCATGCCAATATTTTCTATCAGTATTGATCAGGTGGTGTGGATGCTGGCAGGGTGCTACTTACAGCTAGGGGCAGACCTGCATGGGACACCTGCACTGCATGTTGCATTCTTTCGATATTGCCATACACAGGTAGGGGTCATATTTTACCCATTCCCAACAGCAGGGATACGACCAGAGAGGCACCTGTGGGTGGTGTTTGAGTGAGCTGAGTGCATGTGTGCAATGGACACTACTTACATCTGACTCACAAATATGCATGGGGAATTCCATTTAAGCTGGCTTGTGCAGGGACATCAGCGTTTCCCAATACATCAGTCCTATCACCTTTGTGATCTGCAAGTGTTTGGCCAGATGACATCACTATTCCCTACTACAAGCCCAGATAATGTGATGCATACCTGTATGCACAGTTCCAAGGGTGTGTCCATTTCATGGTTACACATTTTGTATACTGTATGTCTGGGGTACTTTTCCCTGTGTACTTCTTGTATATCTAGCCCAACAGTCATGCCATGTCCATCTTTCAGATGGTGACTCATATTACCACCATACATTTACAATGGCTTACTGCTAGCATGTGTCATACTGGGGGGAATTGTCTTTGGCACTGCAGTTGTGAGGACTTGACCCTGTCATCGGCAGTATTGGGCAATGGCCACCAGGTCAAACCTCAACATGCATACATACTGACCACTTTCACACAATATGAAACACACACCAACCTAACACAGGCATACCTGCATATTGTACAAATGCCAGAATCTATCCTGTTACCTTGGCCATCTCAGGTCATCTGTGCTCCACTGGTATTATACCTACACATATATGTTACTACATGTCTACATCAGATTGGAGGGGGGCACACCTGACTGTTACTACATTTCTACATAGGATTTGGGGGGGGCACGCCTGACTGTTACATGTGTACATCGGATTTGGGGGGCACATCAGACTGTTACTATATGTCTAAATAGGAATGGGGTGCACACCTGACTGTTATTACATTTCTACATAGAATTATGGGGCACACCTGACTGTTTCTACATTTCTACACAGGATTGGGGTGGGCACACCTGACTGTTTCTACATTTCAACACAGGATTGGGGGGCACACCTAACTGTTTCTACATTTCTACATAGGATGGGGGGCACACCTGACACTTGTACACATTTGCTATGACTGTACTGGTATGCCAGGTACTCCATTACATCCTGTATTCTAACCTATCATGCTGACTAGAGGCATATCAGTGTACTACAGCTCTTAGGTTTGATTGACCTACATATCAGTTTCTGACTTCCTACCCTTTATAACTAACATACCACTGTCTGACCTGTCTGTCTGTGTAGACCTGGGGAGGTGGTTACCCATAGCCATCATTCAGAGGCCAGAGGCTTTAGCACAGCCTTTGTTTGTGTTTGCCTACACCTGTACTGCTGGCTGTTGAGTATATGAACCTCCCTGACTGGCATGTGTGAGTCATATGGACACACATGTGGCCCAGCACATTTTCTGCAGTGGGATTTTTTGCCATGTGTAGTACTGGCTACTATGGTGACACCAGTATTTGTTACAGATCTCATGGTGCCACTATAGGTGTCTACTATCTGCTGGCATCCCATTTATCCACCCAATTCCCTTGCATGCTCACATCTATACCATAGATACAAGTAACAACACATACTACTCCATTCGGCAATTGGTAAGGAGAGTGACTTATCTTGTGGGTGTGCCAGTATTGAGGATGGTGCTGGAGGGCTGCCTATGTTGGATGCACATAGTACACTCCCTATACATGGTTGAGCACAGGTAGTGTCATGTTTGGCATCCGTTTTACTGTATGTGTGAGTCAGAGAGTGGTGTCATTCCCTGGGTCCCTCCTGTGTCAGTGTATGTGCTATGGGTTGCCTCTTTGCCAAGGCCAGGGCATACTGGGCACACCTCCTTTTGCCTACTGTTGCAGACTCAAGTTGTTCCTCCTCTGAGTCACTCTGTGCCTGTGCAGGCCTTGACAATGGTGGGGGGCTGTGTGGCCCTGCCCCATGCTGTCCCTGCTGCAGCGCTTTCAGCAGGATCATATTGTGTAGAATGGCACATATGATGACAATTTGAGTACATGTAGCTGGGGAATACTGCAAGGCTCCATCAGATGTGTCCAGGCACTGGAACTGTGATTTTAGCATCCTAAACACATGCTCTATTACAACTCTGGTCTGTGCATGCGCCTCATTATTGAGTTCTTGTTCAAGTGTGTGTGTGTATTTCTGATGGGTGTCATCAGCCATGGCTCCAGTGCATAACCAGCATCCCTGACTAGGTGACCGTAAGGGAGGTCGCCACTGTCAAATCCCTGGTACAGCTGCCTCAGATGCCAGATGTGGGAATCGTGATAGCATCCAGGGCAGCCAGCACATACATTCATTATGATGCCCTGGGCATAAAACACAACCTGGCAGTTGATGGAGGGGAAGCTCTTGCGGTTGATGTAGACCCTACCCCACTCACCATGTGGTGCTTCGATGCATATGTGCGTGCAGTCTATAGCACCCACTACCTCAGAGTATTCTGCTATTTGGCGAAAGAGATGCATATTGCTGGCCAATGCCTCATGGGTGTTGGGGAAATATACGTGCTCACCAGCATGTGCTGACATGGCATCCAGGAGTTGGTGGAGTACCCTGGATGCTGATGCCTGTGATATCCCCATTATATCGCCAGTTGGCCTTTGGAAGTTATCTGTAGCTAGTATTCTTAGGCCTACATATACCTTGGTATCCACTGGGATGGGTTCCCCTCTGTTAGTTCTGTGTGTGAGGCATGGCTGGCACAGCTCAACAATTTGCTGTAGGAGTTCCCTGTCCACACTATAGCACTCCACTATCTCCAGCTCATGGTGCCCCTGGTAGGTTACCCTGGGTCTGTACACTCTTCTCCATCTCCTCACTGTGGGTTGGTCAACAGCATTCTCAGCCTCACCACCCTCAGCTTCTTCTTCATGTTGATTTATGATAGCTATTGCAGCCCCTATCATTTTGTTGTTTTTGTTTGTTAAAATTCCCCCACTTGTATACACCGGTGGTGTAGAGTATATGGGGAAAAAACAGAGGAAAAGGTGTTTGCATAGTTTATAGTAGTGTTCTGGGCTGGTCTGGTCTGCTGCCTGTGTAATTGGCTGATTCTGATACATTTCACCTGCCAGCTATGCTAGTTTTCCTAGATTACCTTCCTACTGTTGTTTTCCCTTCCCATTGGCTTCCTGTTTAAGCCCGGAGGCACTCCTTGCAAACAAAGTGCTCAAATGTGCACAGAGCTGCTATTTCCTGTTTTTTGTTTCCATTAAAACCTGGTGCATAGGCAATGTAAAGAGTGCTAGGCAGCCTCAGACACACCCCCTTGCTTAGCTCTGCTAAGCTAAGGGTAAACTCAAGCCACAGGACTCCAATCCACTTACAGTATGCCTGACACCCCCCTCATGATGTCAGCTAACTCCTAGGCGTGCATCAAGCTATTCCTGCTCTTACACTGTTGGGTGCTGACTAGCATGCAGGGGAAATCTAGGATTCAGCATCATGCCCCTCATTTGCATAGGATTGCCTGCTGATGCATAGTTACAGGTCCCACACTGAGCCTCCTCTCTTAGCAACCACTATTCAATGGCCATGTTGTCTTCTGCCTGCCATTGAATATAATGGCAAAGTAGTGATTTTGGTTAGAATTCTTATTTTAGGGTTTTTATTTTATTTTTCGCCCGATCCTGTTTGCATGCCGCTGCCCTATGCTTAAACAGCCGAGATCGGCTAAAAAAAAAAAAAAATTCATTTTTTTATTTTTCCAACTGTTTTCCATGCTAATGGCCATATATTTGGCCATTGGCATGCTTTCTACATAATATCCACCCTTTATTTAGAGTTGTCTGGCTCAGTTTTGTAGTTTGCAGAAATGTACTCGGCTACTAACCGAGTACAATTTTGCAGATTACACTAGTCCTGCACAGCCAGCTTCCAGTTTCCAGGATCACAAATTCACCTAATTTGCATGGATTTCACCTGCAAATGGGGTAATTTGCATACAGGAGCTGAGTCCGTGCAGGACAAGTGCATGAGCGCTTGTGCACATCCCTGCAGCTTAGTCCTGGATCGCACGGCAGACATATTGCCTGCTGGAGCTCCTGCACTAGTCCTGCACACCGTGCAGGGCTTGCTGAATCCTGAGGTATGTCATTGAAATTAAACCAAGCAAGAGCAAAATCTGTGTAGATCCTGAAGATGGAAGCAAACCGAGAGTGATGAGGAAGTTAGTTTATGGTCCTAAGAGCTAAATAGTTCCTACGCCTTCATGCTAAACATGTTCAATGGCAAATCAGGATTTATCCAGACAATTCAAAGTTGTGCATATTCGAAACACTTTCAGAAAGGCAATATTTTTTGCAATGTCATTTCATATTTTATCAGCATCAAAGGTATTTTATACTAGTTCTGCAAATTATAGAGGGTATGGAAGGTATTGTGAATATTCTGAATGTTATAGGTAATATACTGATTTGGGGGGGGGGGTGACCAACTAGAATGTCATGAGAAGCTCAAAAAAATATCTATCTATCTATCTATCTATCTATCTATCTATCTATCTATCTATGTAACTTATTTGTTTGCTAGGGTAGGGCACTGATCACATCAGTTTCCAGCCCAGTCTGTATGTATAAAGAAATATAAAAACATTTCATATAAATAATAAAAAGTATCGTACAGATCCAAAACAGTAAAGCTAATTGAATAACATTATAACCAAGAGAACATAAGAGAATTGTTTACATAAAGCGATGCCATTTATGCAGAAGAGAATAAAAAAGGGGATACGTCAGGGAGAAGGGTAATAGAGAGAGAAACAGAGCTATTCAAGGATTATACGTCTTTGCTACAGAGAATGGTTATCAGTGGTTTAGCGATTAGTTAGAACTATACTGAGAGCACCATGCTGTGGTCAGATGCTAGTTAAGTGGTATGTCCTGAGATTAAATAATTACATTAGACTTGTTCTTATAGGTAGGATTTATGTACAGGATTGAAATGGGTGTACCTTCAAGCATCTTTGAGGTAATGTGGAAGTGACCGCAAAATTTGGGTTATAGAAGAGAGAAGCTTTGTTCAGCGCATTGTATTTTTTCTTATGAGTTGTAGAATCTGCCCCAATTGAAAGTGAGATTTACATAAGGTGCTGTGATTGTAAACTTGGTGGTAAAGGGTGTGAATGTATTAAAGTGATCAGGTTTGAAAAGGAATGATTCTAAAAGGAGATCAGTGCTAGTATTGTGTGTATTGGACATCCCTACTGAATGAAACAACCAGGGTGATTAGACAAAAACAAAACCAAAGTCAATACCTAAAATATGAACAGTGTGCATGTGTGTGTTTGTGTGTGTGTCTCTGAGAGACACACAGTACTGGCTAGATGCACCTGAATGCTGTCACAACTATGTTTTCTAGTGAAAAGGCACAATGAATGTAGCATATAGCAGAAAATCACAGAGATTTCTATCGGCATTAGACTTGGACCGTCTCACAGAAGGACAATGTGACTGCATGCCTTGCTTCAGTTATGAAGAGATTCCCTTAATACAACTTATGGCATAAACAGACAAACTACATTAAAACAGAATGAGTTAACCTGAAAGTCACTCTTTCAATTATACAAGGAGGACATTGGAGTGGAGGGTAAGACATGAAAGGACAATCCACCGAAGGAACACCCTTATTGAGTCCCTAACTAAGTTACATGGAAGGTTAAAAATTAACAGCCTCAAATTGAGCAAGTAAAAAAAAAATCACATATGTACAGGCAAATTAAAATAAGTGCAATATATCTTGACATAAGAGAGTATGCACCAGATCAAGAGAAAGAAAAAAAAAACATTTACTTAATCTAAAAGACCAACAATGTTTGCTGAAAACATATCATGTGTCTATGCGTTTAAGAAAGTTGACTATTCTGACATATATTTGCAGTGGGACCAGGAAAAAAACATTTCATGTGGTAAAAAAGCTGGTTGCCAAAGTAACAACTTATTGATATTATCACATAACAAAAAAGTTACATTGCAAGTATCTTAATAGTTATTCTTTATAGCAGCAGTATTGCTAAAAAAGAACAAAGAATTGGCTATGGTTAAAGAACATTTGCAGTAGCACAAACAAGATATGTCCAGATTTAGAAGGGATTTGTATCTGCAGTTTATAGCTATGAAACATTTTACAAGAATGTGTGTGGGAGAAATACATTTCTGTACAGATCATAAGCCACTGTAGAGTATTTTCCCAAACCCATTATATAAACTACCATTACATCTTCAAAAGATGCTTCTAACTCTAGAGAGATATGACAAACAAATCGTATAGAATAGGAAATAAATGTATAATGCAGCAGCGCTAAGCTCATTTAAAAGAATGTCTGCATGAACTGCTAAATCAAGACATAGACAGGTCTACGACTCCCTGCGTATCATGTTCAGAATAAAGATTGCAAGTGTTTAGAAGCTGTATAGAAATTGATATACAAACATTGCTGCTGTAAGACCTACAAATGAAAGGTTTGTTGATGTCTTTGGCTTCCATATAATTCACACTAAACAAGAACACATGCACTAAACCAAGTATTTATTCAAATATGTCCAACAAGAAGGGAAAGCTTCAATATAGGTTCAAAACAAAGAGATATAAATTTAGTTTGCAGTCTGATCATTGGGCAGTTGCTTTTGTGCATTAGAAAAAATATATATATATATATATATATATATATATATATATATATGTGTGTGTATATATATATATATATATATATATATATATATATATATATATATAAATAAATATGTATATATGGGTCTACTTCACATAATCGAACATCCAAATGGTCGACTTTCATATGGCTGAGACCATATGATCGAATGTTTGAATGTTTAAAAATGTGAAAATAAAATAAACAAACAAATGAAAAAAGAATAAACAGTGCTAGCCCCACTGCACCCCCACACATCCCCTGCTATTTAAATATACCAACTCTGAGAACGCACTACATTGTGGTAAAGGGAATTCTGCCTATCTGCACTCTATGTAGATCCTCATTTAGACTGTTTGAACTTTTAAAAGTTCAATCATATTGTCTCAGCCATATGAAAGTCGAGCTTTTAAAACTTCGACCATCTGAAGGGGATCCATATGTGTGTGGTATGTGTGTGTGTGTGTGTGTGTGTGTGTGTGTGTGTGTGTGTGTGTGTGTGTGTGTGTGTGTGTGTGTGTGTGTGTGTATTTATTTGTTTTATTTATTTATTAATCACTCTGACCTAGCACAATTTGTTTATCTGAGAGTATTTTAGTCAACATGTTGCACCAATAAATAGGGCTCCCTATATATACTTGAGGTAAAATTGTTTGAGTTCTAGTAACCTATTTTCTAGGGAGATTTCTCACTTCTTCAAGTTGGTGCAACCATGGAGTTGGTAAATATATATACACACACACATATATATATGTGTTTGACACATAGACACACATAATATTTTTAAATAAATAGGTGTTGTTCCTTTAAGTTTTCAGCAGCTACACAGGGATATAATCCGGGCCTTGGCGGTGATTATACGCACACTGAAGACGCTGTGAGCGAAACCGGCCACCGGTCTGTGCATTTGTGGGCAGATTTGCCTAATAAAGTGGTTCAAGTTATCTGCTGTTATTTTTTCATTTCATTATGAGTGCTGGAGCGTTTGTGGATTATATCCTTCAGTCCGTGCACCTTCATTCGGTACCGTGCACCTGTTGGCTTATTTGGAACTGAGTGGTAAAGGAGCTGGTACGATTTCCTGAGGATTCTCACTACAAAGAGGGCCTGGGGACCGTTTGTAAAGTAACAAAGGTTGTGTATACAGATTTTTAAACTGTTTGCAGAACGGAACTTTAAATATAGAGTCGCTGATTCAACAAGCGAATTTTGTGTTGGTTTTGGATTGCAAAAATCAACCGAGTTCTTATTGAAGGTTTCTTTAAACACAGTATGGGCCTATTTACTGTTTGTGTACTAAAGGTTTTGTATGGATGGATACACGTATTATAGTGAACGGTGACATAGTGCATCAGTGGTTTATTTGGAACCATCACGTACGTGAGTTCGAAATACCGGTTGGAGTATTATCACAACAGAGGGGACCAGTTGACTGTGTTTATAGCCTTAAAAGCTTTACAAGCTTAAAGCATTTTATATCTGTTTGGCAACGCAGTATTTCTTTATAACAGTGGAATAAACGAGATTGGCAGTATATTGTTCATCAGCCCAATATGGCACAAGGTACGGATTTTTTAAATTATATTAAAAGCCTAACGGCAGACAAAGATGACAGTGCATGTTTTGTAGGGGCTAACACTATTAACACAGCTCCTCAAGCTTCTGCAAATAAACCGGCAGGAGCTGTTGATAGCTTTATAACTTTAACTGAAGCCTCTAAGCGAGTACGATCATGTGTATGGCATTGCAAATTATTGAAGGCGTATTTATCAGCCAAGATAATACCAAGGGGTTTACGTGTTTATGTAGAACCGGGTCTGGGAAACCAAGATGAAAGTTTTATGAAGAAGTGGAGGTCTATACAAGCTACAGCCTCATTAATGTTTATACAGCTTTTAGTTGAGCAATATGAAAATCAATTGCCAACATTACTAGCTAAACTTGAGCAATGTTTTGACAATACCCAAAAATATGTTGATACCACTGAATACAGTAATTTGCATGCCAAATATCTTGCTGATATTGAGAAATATGATCAAGAATTAGCAAAAAGGAAGATGCAAAAATACCAGAGGGATGTAATTGATTTTCAACAAGCCCGAATGTACACTTGGAAAAAACAAAAGAAAGGAGTGAGGTTTAATGATGACAAACAGGTCCCTAGGCCCAAAAGGAAACGAGTAAAATCTATATTAAGAAGAAGAGAGGTGGTTACTAGTGGCTCTGAATTATCATCTAGTATGTCCAATACAGATACAGAGGCTGAGATGGCCGAGATGGCTAAATTGTCTGAACCAACATCACCTGTTAACAAGAGATATAGAATCCCTTTAGAAGGGCAGGGAGAAAACATTGTAGTAGCAGTGGACGAAGGGGTACAACAACAATTCCAAGCCAACATGTTGCTGCTGTAGATTCATCTGGACATTATAGTCATGATACGTTACATGATGTTAATAATTTGGTCATTAATCTTACCAACTTTGAGTTTTCCTCCAGTGAATTCAGTGTGTTAAATAAAGGCCTTGGATATATACCCTCTTTTTTTGTCTCACAATTTGACATAGTAAATGATGTGAAAAGTTTCTGTAGACAGTTAAATTTAAAATATCTATATTCTAATAAAGATTCCTCTCTAGGTATGGGAGAGCCTACTGGCTTCAAGTTTAAGAAATCACCATTTATGCCTCCCTATCACAGCACTATCAGAACATTTGAACAAGTGATTCTTAAGGATTTACACCTTAAGCAATCTGAAATATTTACAACAGGTTTCCAAAATCTAAGCAAAGATGAGCGAAAGGCTTTGATTTCTTTGAAAAATAATTCTGAAATAGTGATAGTAGGGGCAGATAAGGGAGGCGCAGTGGTGATTTGGGAACGTGAGCATTACTTTAGGGAAGCCAATAGGCAGTTGATGAATGCAGAATTCTATCGAAAGTTAACATCAGAACCCATACAAGAACATAAACTATTGATAGATGCATTTCTAGAGGAGTCTTTTCATTTTCATAATATAGATCTGTTTACATTGAGGCAGTTGACAGTGGTAGACCCTAAAACACAATACTTCTACATGGTCCCTAAAGTGCATAAGAACATCATAAACCCTCCAGGACGTCCTATTGTGGCAGGGAGGGGATCATTAACTGAACCCCTATCTGAGTACCTAGAGTACAAGTTAAAGAAACTGTTGCCATATGTCACAGCTAGAATACGTGATACACAACAATTCTTGGCATTGGTGGAAGATTTAGAAGTTATGCCAGAACAATATTTGGGTACTTTAGATGTACAGTCGTTGTACACTTCTATACCACATGCTGGTGGTATTGAAGCGGTACATTATTGGATGTCACAATCAGGATTATTTTCGGTGCAAGAACAGGAATTTTTAATTAAGATACTACAGATAGTCCTGGAACACAACACTTTTACATTTAACATGGAATGGTATATACAAGTTAAAGGTACAGCTATGGGGGCAACATTTGCCCCCACATACGCTGACCTCTTTATGGGGTATCTCGAATTACAATATATATATACCATTCCGGAGTGTTTCAAGGATTTACTGATAATGTGGCGGCGCTATTTGGACGACTGTTGGGTAGTGTGGGGTGGTAATGCTGAACAATGGCAGATGTTTATACAATATATAAACAATAATAGATATGACATCAAATTTATAGGAGGTATACACAGCCATGAGGTCCAATTTTTGGATGTAAAGGTTATTAAGGATGAATCTGGCTTGGTGCATACCGACCTATATAGAAAACCATATTCTAAAAATGGATTTCTTTATGCTAATAGCTGCCATCCACCCCACACTATCCAAAACATACCTAAGTCCCAATTTTTAAGAGTTAGGAAAATTTGCTCTTCCGAAGGTAGATACCAAAGTCAAGCAGGAGAACTCAAACAAAGATTTTATAATAGGGGATATGGCAACAGACAGATTCAACAAGCCTATAATGATGCATCCACCATGGATAGGACCCAGTTACTAATCGATAGGGAACCGAGGGGTACTAGCCAATATGTAAGGTTCATAACTACATATGGTACCAATACATTCCATATTCGAAACATATTGGCTCAACATTGGCATATTTTAACATCCGATGGGTTCTTTAGTAGACATGTAGATAGGGTCTGCCATTATGCATACAGAAGAGGGAAAAATCTGGGTCAATATTTTTCTACTTTTAAGAAAGGAGTAACATATAAAGACACCAGTAGTTTCACTGGGGGGAGTACTTTTTGCGGTAATTGCAAATATTGTAAACTTATGGCCAAAACTAAGTCCTTTACTTCAGTTAACACTAAGAGAGTTTTTGATATACGCCATTCCATTACCTGTAATAGCACTTGGTTAATATATATGGCAGTGTGCCAATGTGGTGCTTTTTATGTGGGGCAGACTTCTTGTTTATTTAAACAGAGAATTGCCCTACATATTAGTGATATAAAATGTGAACGCACAAGGAGTGCTTTATACAAACATAAGTTACTACATACAACAGCACACTTCATTTTCATAGGATTGGATATGGTAGACATACCTAATATTAGTGATTACAGAAGACATGAATTATTGACACAAAAAGAAAGAAGGTGGATAGTGCAATTGGGGGCTTTGTTTAAGCCAGGACTAAATGATCATTGGTGATTATTCAGTAGGACATGTTGGTGATTGGAGATATATACATATATAAGTGGGTATATTTTAGAATATGTTTATATAAGTGAATGTGAACACACAATAAATAATCTTTTTGGTACACATATATTTATATATATATATATATATACACATATATTTTACTCTCTCTTGTTTATGGACAGGTTAAATTTAGGGTTTAGCAATCATACTATGGTATATTTGTAGCTCTTCTTAATAAATTATTAAGAGGAAGGTTAGATAGTATTACACATAATGTTATATTTAGTAGTTATTAGAGATTTAGGCTTCATGGGTTAGGGTTATTTAGAAATAACATTCATTAGTTTGACACATAGACACACATAATATTTTTAAATAAATAGGTGTTGTTCCTTTAAGTTTTCAGCAGCTACACAGGGATATAATCCGGGCCTTGGCGGTGATTATACGCACACTGAAGACGCTGTGAGCGAAACCGGCCACCGGTCTGTGCATTTGTGGGCAGATTTGCCTAATAAAGTGGTTCAAGTTATCTGCTGTTATTTTTTCATTTCATTATGAGTGCTGGAGCGTTTGTGGATTATATATATATATATATATATATATATATATATATATATATATATATATATATATATATATATATAAATATATGTATATATATATATATATATATATATATATATATATATATATATATATATATATATATATATATATATATATATATATATATATATGGGTCTACTTTAAATAACCGAACCGAAACTTCACCGACACACAAAACACCGACCCCAAATAACTGAAAACACACAACACCGACAACTCACAAAACCGGACACCATTACACTGACACAAAAAACGTAAACGACACATTACACACAATGACATATCCACTAACCTTAACCCAAACCCTAACCCTAAGGTCCGGCACTACCACACACTTACCCTACCCGCACCCTAACCCTAACTCACTTTACCCACCCCTAAACCTAAAACTGTCACTATCGCACACTTAACCTACCTGCACCCTAACTCTAACTCACTTAACCCACCCTAAAACATAAAGCCCGTCACTATCGCACACTCACCCTACCCGCACTCTAAACCTAACTCACTTAACCCGTCCCTAAACTACAGTCGGTCACTATCACACACTTACCTTACCCGAACCCTAACTCCAACACTACCGCACACTCACCTTTCCCACACCCTAACCCAAAATCCCTCAATATCGCACACTTACCTGACCACTCCTAAATCCGTCACTATCGCACACTTACCGAGTCGTGCTCACACGTTGCCCTTGTCGGTCTTTCGGCTGTCGGCAAATCACCTTTTTGATCAACTTGCTTTTCGGTCATTTTGTCTCGGTCTTCTGTGTGTCGGTGAAGTGTCGGTTCGGTTATTCAAGGTAGACCCATATATATACATATATATATATATATATATGTATATATATATATATGTGTATATATATATATATATATATATATATGTATATATATATATATATATATACACATATATATATATATATATATACATATATATATATATATATATATATATATATATATATATATATATATATATATATATATATATATATATATATATATATTTATATATATATATATATATATATATCTATATATATATATATATATACACATATATAGATATATATTTATATACATATATATATATATATATATATATATATATATATATATATATATATATATATATATATATATATATATATATGTTTGGAGAGTGTGGGGACTTATCCCCCTACACACACTGGGCTGGGGTTGCAGTGAAGGTGGTCTTCTACAAAAGAAGAAAAAAAGAGTTTTTTGCCCTTTTGGATTTTGGTCATAAAATCGAGAAATAGTTATCCTGTTTAACTTTTGCAACATGGGATAGGCAGCTTTATACAGAGGCACTGGAAACAGTTTGTTTTTAGTACTTTAAATCAGGAAGGGCACAAACATTTCTATCCATTTGCATATGAAATACCTAATAATAATCTATTAATTAGAATCTTTCTTCCTGATATAACAGCATCCCCTTTAGTTTACTATTCCACTCTCTCTAATTTAAAGGATTGCAGTCAATCTCGCCAACAGTGTTGTACACAGGAAATGCTAGCAAGAAAAAACACTGTTTGCTACTCCAGCAAACTTCTTAATTTACCAAAAAACATTAAAAACATACAATATGACATTTTGAGTTCAAATCCCATTTCCTTCTCTCTCTCTCTCTCTCTCTCTCTCTCTCTCTCTCTCTCTAATGCTGTTATTGTCACAGCTACTTTTAAAAGGAGTGTGTTTGTTTACTATAGTCTCATTCAGGGAAACTGCAAGATAACCCTTGAAATAATGCAATCAGCTTGGTAGGTGAATCCACAAAGATGATAAAAATCAGATAAAAATCTCTACTCTCATCTACTGAGTGGGGGCTGAGGGGACTGAGAGAACACAGTGACCAGGCAATGCACCATAGAAAAAACATAATCCCATACAGAGCCCTAGAAGTTGTTCCAATGTGTAATCTAAGCCATTTTGGTATAACAGATTAATGGACACATTTTCAGTCACCGAAATGAAGTCTTTGCCTAAAGAATAATCTTGTAAGTTACTAAACACCTATTTAAAAGCAATGCCTTTCTTTTCAATGTTGGCGTAATTAAGTTGCGAAGGGAAAAGCTTTTTGCTACAAAACAAACCAGTTGATCTTCCCCATTGAGAACTTGTGACAGAACAACCCTAATATCCACATCAGAGGCATCAGTCTAATTTATAAACTGTCTGTAAAAATATGGAACAACAAAAATGGGATTTGAGAAGAGGACTGCTGTTAAAACTGGAAATGCTTTTGACCATCCTTCACTCATTTTTACCTTGTTGGCAATTTTCTTTTTTTTCTAAAATGTGCCAAGGAGCATGCCAGTAAAGCAAAATGTGGATACATTTCTTATAGCATCTTGTTAATCCCAGCCAATCCTTGACCTGATACAAAAGAGTGGATGTTACAAATTTTGGATAATTTCTATTTTTAGTTGTTGTTGTATTACTTTCCACCCAATCAAATGACCAAAGTACCTAGGTTCTATAGTCCTTAATTTACATTTAGAAGGGCGTACGGGATAACCTCATGGAGTCTACAGCATTTGGGACTTTGGGCAGATGAATCTCCCAGTCCTCACTGCATATGGCCACAATATTCAGGTAAGCATCTGCATATCAGCAATGAAGTTATGAAACTCAGTCCAGTAGGCATTATAAAATTATAGAAGTAGCAAGCATCCCAAAAGGAAGAACGTTGTACTGGATCTGGCTACCTGGTGATGAAGTAGCATTTTTTTTCTTTTTCACACTCCTTCAAGGGGATCTGTGAGTACTCTATAGTAAAGTTCAAGGCAGACTGATAAAATACAACTGCAAACAAACCTCACTTTCAACACAGGAACCAACTTTGAAAACGTAGTAAATGTCAAAGAAACAGCAAATGTTCCAAGCACGGCTCAGTTCAAAATATTTAATGGGTACAAAAAATACACAGGGTAAGCGCTTTCATGGACCAAAGCTCCACTTCATCAGACCATAATAAAGCATGACAGCAGTTACTCAGCATTTAAACCTGTTTCATCCAATACAAATCAAGTTTGAGAGTGATGTAATGTTGTTGTGTCTTTCGGCTTTTCCCGATTAGGAGTCACCACAGTGGAACTCCAGTCCGCTAATGATTGGCAGTAGATTTTTACGTGAAGAGTTACTGGCCCTGACGCACAACCTTCAATGAAGGTATGCTCATTCATGCATGTCTCCACATAGAAGACAATCTAGCTGAGAATCAAACAGGACAACGTCTTACTGTGAGGCGACAACGCTACCGCAGCACCACTTTGAGAGTGATGTAATAATTGACATTAATTAATACAAGTGTACAAAAAAAAAAATATATATATATATATATATATATATATATATATATATATATATATATATATATATATATATATATAACTTGTAGTTACTGATATGCTTGGACTGATAGACGAGAATAAATATAACCATCTCATTCATAAAAAAGCATGCTTACATATTTGGTTAAAAACTCAAACATCCTAATAAAAAACCTTAATAAAAAGTGTTTGAGTACACAACATCTGAGTCAACTTATTTAAAACCTACTCATGCTTCAATGGTCTAGTGCTTAAAAATGGTTTAAGCGAAACTCTGCTGTTTAAACCAGAATACCTGTCAGCTTGTAGTTTTACTATCCACTTCTGCTCAACAGATTCAGTTCTATTGTTGAGGTCTCACCCTCTAACATTGACATGTAAAGTTTCTACAACAAAAAACTTAAACCTATGTTCACAGTCTTCCTTCATCACATGCATAGCTAGGGCATTAGACTCTTTAGAGTTCCTGATGTCACGAAGATGCTCTAAAATCCTATCTTTGAAGGGTCTGTTCGTTTTGCCAATATAATATGTGTAGCATGTCATACAAAAACTAAAATACACTAGATTCTTGGTATGGCAGTCAGCATAAAAATCAATATTAATAACAAAACCTAGATGTGGGTGTGTAAAATTACCTCCTGAATAGATATACGCACAAGCTGTACATTTCCTACATGTGAATGTGCCCACTCTTTCTGACTGCACATGAGTGTTATGTTTCAGGGGTCTATAACAGATGTTTCTTCAAAGATCGATTATTTCTAAGCGTAAAATCTGGTTTATTATTGATAACACCCCGTAACTCGAGTACTGTTAATAAAATGTCCCAATTTGTCTTAATGACATCACATACCATATTAATATTGCTGGCAAATGTCAAAGGCATTCTCAGTTTAGTGCCAGCAGTATTATTTGTGGATCCACCATCATCCATCAGATTAGAAGTTTGACCAACCTCTGTCCTAGAGTCAGTGCTAAAGAATGGTCTACACCTACCCATCCTCTCCTTCCAGGCTTCAGAAATCTGTGTGTCTATGGTGTCACACTTGTAACCCCTACTCAAGAACTCTTCTTTCAATGAAGCTAGAGCAATGTTCAAGTCAGTTTCTTTATTGTGAAGATGCATAATGCGATAAACTTGCCCCTTAAGGACACTCAATCTTGTATGGTTCGGATGCATACTGTTGTTGTGCAGAATACTGTTTTTCTCTAAACACTGGTAGTAACAGTGTCTAACATATCCCTGTTGATCTGCACATCTAAAATTCTATCTTGGTAGCTGAATATTTATGAGTAAACTTTAGAAAATCATTTGTATTATTAATGTACTGCATAAACTCCAACAGTAAATGCTCCGTCCCTTTCCAAAGCAAAAAAAAAACATCGTCCACAAACTGTACATACCAACCAACTGAGGAGCTGTATCTGTCATTTGTAAGTACGTGTTGCATCTCCCATCCTACCAGAGCCAGGTTGGATAACATGCCTTTCCCAGTCTGTTGAGTAGCTAATTTTTGCAGAAAATGGGTAGGCATTGATATTTGAGACCTCAGACTCTGGAAGTCATTACATAAATTAATACTGCCACCAGGCTTTGGCAATAGGAAAGATAGCACCAAAAATGCTACAAGACTACTCTTTGACTCCTAAATCTAAGATCTTCTTTAATTTCCCATTTAATAGCTTCCATTTTTACCTCTGGACTTCTGTAACACTTGATTCTCATTTTTTCACCTTGTAGACTGACAACATCATGGTACATTATTGGTTCTCCCTGGGTGCACTGAAAAGTTATCTGTGCTTGCAAGCACAATCTTTCTGACCTCTATATTAATGGAAAGGAAAAGAGGAATTTTCTTTTTGAGCATCTTCATCAAGCCCAGAAGTCTATAGGGTTTCCTTAAGCAGAGTGGCTGTGTGTACCTCTTGATCTTTCCAAGGTTCAGTGGAATTGACATGATAGATTGTTTAAGCTTACACTTACCAGACTGTTGATTTTCATAGTTAAATGAAAAAGGGGGTCCCAACAAGCACCAAACCTACTACAAATAAACTGAAGAAATAGTGTAGTGTGCAGTGCAAGTCTTCAAGTCCAAGTGAGATTCCAAACAGAAATAAAACAAACAAGTTTGTATTTATAAAATAAGATTACATGCTTTCATCCTTACAAATCACGGGCTTTTTCAGAATAAATTAAAACAAGCCTAAAAGATGATTAAATTGTATAAGGTCATTTCCACTTGATTAGAAATGTGTTTATTATATTGAGATCCAAAACCTACACTCTGTCTCTTGGCTGAAACATTTTCATCATTGCACTTTGGTTATAACATCATTTTGGGCCTCTTCAGGAAATTCAATCCTCGGGATTCATGAAGCTCGGCACAAGGCCAGCATAAGGCTTGCATCGTCCGTGTGGCATATATATGGAGTAGTCGTACCATATGCATATTAATGAAGGCACGCAGCTGCCACAGCCACGTGCATAGGAAATGTGTGCGAGTGCATGGGGCGTAACGAAGTTGCGCATGAAGGCGTGTCAATGTCGGCTGTCGATGAGCAACCTAAACTGCTGAATATTATATTCTGCCTGCAATAGTAATCGCACCTATCAGTGTCCATGGATACTGAAACATATGCAAAGCATGCAAGATAGACCCTGCGAACAGAAAATGAAGAATCAAACACAAATGCACGGTAGGGAATTACGGGTCTCTACCCTTGAACAAATGACATGAAATCCATGTTCCCGTAGTCCAACGTAGTGTTGATAGCTATACCATGCGGAAGTGAAATGTATCATATGTTAGAGCGCTGCCAGTAGGTACGTCCAGCCCAATGGAAAGGGCCACCAGCTGACCCATAATGTGAGGGAGGGAACATAGCTGTGCAGATGTGTCCATAACAAAATACACGAGGAGAAATGTAGATATATGTAGTGACCGTATGTCTGAATCATATCCCACAAGGCATGTAATAGTCACATACAAAAGGTATGTCCATATTTCGCATACCAAATGTGATAGGAAATAGCATACACATGTAAACAAAACAGCAGGAGCATATAAACAGCTATAACAATCAGGACACATGTAGGCCGAAAGGAACAGTATGATCCATACCGTCGACTAAGATTACCACCTGTCCCACTTTGCGAGCGACAGTCCCTCTGTGGGCAGATGTGTCCCGAGACAAACATTCAAAAATGGCAAATGTCCAGAGAATATAGGACATAATTTTTCTGTAGATGTCATGTAACAGTTGCATTAAACATATTTCACTGAACGTATATTACATAAATGTCATCAGAAACAGAATAAGACACCAAAATGCTACAAGAATAAGCTGAGATATAGGCAAGAATTGCAAGTTCTATCTGCCGAACTGACTGTGGGTATGTGTCACAGTAAAATATGCTGTGTTCACCGCAAAAGTCACACTGTGGCCAACTGAAAAGGTAGAAACACAACCGTCGACTGTGGGGAGGCATTGTCCACAACAGTCGGACATGTGTAAGGAATAGCTTGGACATAGGAAAAGGTGCCATACTACCAATGAGTACAACAGGCTGGCAAAATCCAAAAGTCAGCTGTATAATCTGAATGTGTATGTAACACAGTCAAACGGGTAGTACCTGGATATACCAACCAAGTAATGAAAGTGAAGTATGGGCGTGTACCTATGTGCGTGAGGTATAGCATGTGGAAAGCAAACATGGCTGGGTAGTCCACACAACCATAAAGGTACCCGACACATGTAGGGTAGTCAATGTGTTACTCTGGCCATGTCATGGGCCAACAAACAAAGTAGTGCTCTATGGGGTGTGATGAATTCGCGTGTGAGGGGTGGGTGGTTAATGGTAAAATCCTCAAAGGCGATACTGTGTCGTATGCAGAAAAGGTGAACTGGAGGTGTACGAGGGGGCAGAGGGTGAAGTGGAAAGAAACACAACCACATGTAGAAACAGCTGCAAGACAAGCAGACAGGCCATAGCGTAGAACACAATGCCACAAACATATGAATATGGAAATGTGCGAGACAAATGTATAGATATGTCACCATCACATACCCACAGATGGGTCCTGATGGAACTGGCCATAACAAATGCAACACACATGGATGCATAATGGCCTATCCAGCATACCCTCCACACCACACAACCTGCCTCCATACCAGAACGTCCACCAAATCCAGCCATACTTGGTCCACTGGTTTGTTGCAGTCACAGCTACACACAGTGACCCCTATGCATATGTAGTAGGTATTGTCACCCTAGGCAGTGTCAGGATTGCAAACCATGTATCCTCTGCATGTAAAACACCCTGCATGTTTTCGTAAAGCCACAAATATCTTCGTTATCTGACTTGTTTTGGTCCTGTCCGATTATTGTGATATCCCTCATGGGATAGCCAACGTGCGTAAATAGTAGAATGGGTATGATGACATGATGTCCAATCCTGTAGATATCTGGACAAAATCCAGAACATGCAGTGGAGGTCCATGACACTGTCCAGCCCTAAGTGGGCATGCATAACCTACTACCCAGGATAAATCACCTTCCAGTGACGCACGTGTCCAGACACGAATAGGAGGGAGAATATAATGCACACATTTGCATAGTGGCAAGCAACATGAGGGTGAGGAAGACACTGACGTAAACAGGTCAACCCTGATCAAGTGTGAGGGACACTGACTGTGTGCAGGCATGACCGATCATACCTGTCAACCTGTGTGAGCAAGATATCTGGACAGAGCCGTGAATACAAGTGAGACAAAGGTCCAAAAACAGAGACAATTTGTAAAGATAGCTCTTAGAAACATAGAAATATGATAGAATAACAGTTTGCACATTGGCATTAATGTCCGGAGTATGAAGTCTGAAACCCAACTGTCTGTCAGCACGTTCCGACTGCAGTCTTTAATGCTGAGCTACTGCTGTGCCTGAACACAACAGCATATTATTGAGGTCCGTACCATACCACTCAACTGTCCAGATATTCGCAGAATGACTAGGGTTACCACCTGTCCCACTTTGCGAGCAACAGTGCCTCTTTAGGCAGTTGTGTCCTGTGATAAAAATCAAGACATAGCAAATGTCCTGAGATTTTAGGAAAAAATTATTTCCTAAGTTTCTTTAATAGTTGCATAAATCAGTTATTTTATATATGAAACTTCTATATGTTATGTGAAGTAGCATAAGCAATTCAAATGTTACTAGAATAAGCTATTATTTGTGCAAAAAAGGTAAAGTTCTGTACTATACACGGCTGCAGTATGTTTTGTCCTGGAAAATCTGACATTTCTACAGAACATGTCCCACTTTGGGCATTTGAAAAGGTGGCAACCCTAAGAATGACCAGAGGTTTGCCTCATATTGTTGTTGTGTGCCTCCGACAATCTGCACCAGTGTGGTAAATAGCTGAGGATTGACGTCAGTAAATAATGAGAAATATCCTGAGTTTAAGACTCCACATCCTTCAGAAAAGTCATGCTAATGCAAAACCTAGTATTCTATCAACATTCTAAGCTTGTAAGAGCAATCATTAAAATGTGTCCCTAATTGTCCCCCCCATTGTGTAGGTTTTGCACAGTTTTGGTGCTTTTGGTTGAGAGGTATGGTCCATACATATTTACAGTAACAACCCTTCACATTTGTGTAATGTGCAGCTGCATACCTGTAGTCACTTCATGTCCAAAATAATAATCCCCGTATGACTGTGTACAGGTAATAGTCAAATGTGAATGGGAACACCCCTCACTGTGGAGTATGGACTGTAACAACCCCACCCATAATATGCATTGCCAACAGAATAAGCTGCTGACAGGTGCCCAGACACCTGTGTCTATAAACACAGGTAAAACTTCATAATAGTGAGAAACTCCCTATCCATATGTTCGTCTGACATTTGAACTCGGCCAGGGAAGTTCCGTTCACCAGGTGGACAAGCCTAAACCCAGATCACTACATAAACACCCTGACAATCAAAAACCTGTATGTGCCTGGACTATATGCCTTGGTGTTCTGCATATCCTCGGAGTGATTAACAATGCAGCTGGGGTCCACAGCAGTAGGCAATAGGGAATGTGTAATATGTAGTACCGCGTTTTTCCCAGCAGGAGAATGGATGCCTGTGTTGTAGGTGAAGCGGAGAGGCGTACGTAAATGTAGCTAAGTACTATGGGTATGCATATCAATGAGGTAGAACACCAATAGAATAGTGGTTCCGGCATCCAGCCAACGTGAATGCAGTCCCGGTTGACCTACGACCACTGCACATATAACTTGAAAGTGTAATGAATGCGTTCGTGCTGTACACTCATTTAAATATGTAAAGGTGAACGTGTGTTTCGCAGCAGTCCATAAACCGGAATACAGATATGTAACTGTTATGGTCAGAATTATGAAAGTTCATGTAAGCACAAATATCTGTGAAACATATGTAACCCACAATAAGGATATGCAAGTGTGCCTGCCCGTGTGTAATCCGCTCATAGCATAGCAAATGAATGCTGTTTTCTCCACAGTCTATGTACATGGCTCATACCTGTTAAAGTAAAGTATGAAACCGGACACAGCCATGAAAACAACTGGTACAAATAGGGACAATCCCCAGATATTGCCCTAACAAATATAGAAAGTGGATAGAATAACAGGTGTGTCACTAGCATGGATTTTCTGAAGGGTATGAAGTCGTAACCTGAAATGTTTGTCATTATTTACCAACGTCGGTCTTTAATGATATGCCACTAAATTGTCAGATAGACACAAGGTTATGAAAAACGGACCAAAGGTAAGAGGCAAACAGCTGTACATGCAGCGAAAATATGTACAGTTGAAAGGTATGATATGGATATATATATATATATATATATATATATATATATATATATATATATATATGTGGGTTCACTTCAGTTCACTGAACTTTCAATTCACTGACTTTCATTTCACTGACACCATTTCACTGAAATTCATTTCACTGAAACTTCATTTCACTTGAAGTTCATTTCACTGACAACTACTATTAGCAATAAAATGGAATATTCCCCCTTCCTCACTGTAGTGCGACCCTGGAGTTAGAATATATAGTTAGGGGGTGGGGGCAAAGCCCCACATCGGGGGGGTGTTGGGGGTGCAGCCCCCCACTTCATTTCATATGATATTCTTACGTTTTGATATAATATTGCTTAGTAACAGAAAAGTAAGTGGGGCTGCGCCACCCCGATGTGGGGCTCTGCCCCCACACCCCTCCTAACTATATATTCTAACTCCAGAGTCGCACTACAGTGGGGAAGGGGGAATATTCCATTTTATTGCTAATAGTAGTTGTCAGTGAAATGAACTTTCAGTGAAATGAAGTTTCAGTGAAATGAATTTCAGTGAAATGGTGTCAGTGATGAGGAATGTACAGACATATGTATACATGTACATATATATATATATATATATATATATATATATATATATATCTATATATATATATATATATATATATATATATATATATATATATATATATATACACACACGATACATGAATAGATATATACACAACAAACATATGTCTCTGTACATACAACACATGTTCATAAATAGGTCACGGTATAGCTATTATGGATAGACAGACAGACATGCATGAAAGGAGAATACACCGCTGCTTTCCAAACCATTGCCCAGAAAGTACCAGTGTGACAGGACCTGCAAGTTCTACATGTTAAACATGAATATAGGTGTCCTTTGCAGGACCCCAAAAATTGATCCCGTACGAAGTGCGAACCATCATCGATGCAAAAGACGTGACAACTGCAACTACAATATAGCTGTACATGCAACAGTAGCAGGTGCAAGGGTAATAACACATGGGTCGATAGAATGTATGAAGTACGACCTGATATCCGGAGAGTGGGGAGTGCTCAGAAGTGTCCTCACACTTTATTATTGCTCACATTAAACATGTCTAATGGGTACTATGGAGGGGTGTCAGGTATGGGAATCATGGGTATGCAGAAATGGGCCTAGGTGTTGGTTGGCACAGATCTATTAGATATGCCCCATGGGAGTGATCAATATACCTATGTGGGTATAGCACACGCCTATATTCTCCAAAAAGGTGCAACCCATCTACTGGATATTGTGTAAACCACTGGGGGAAGATGTAGGGACCTATATCAGTGTCATGTAGGTGATTATCATGGCTGAACATGCGTACGACCAAGATGGTAACCATACCTGCCAAACGGTCAGAATAAGACAGCTGGACTAAGGCATAGTACATGAAATACTAATAGGGACTATATTAAATATACCCCAGACAAAGTCAGAACATTGATAGAATAATGGTGTAGTCAGGAATACGAATGTTATGAGAGTTAGTAATCATGAAATAGAAATGTCAGTCATTATTACCTAACCGCACAGTCCATCATGCCTTGCCAGCAATCTACCAGAAAGGCACATTATTATGATAAATGTAACAGAATCATAGGTCAAAGCATGGGGCATTTACCCATAATGTGTACAGGTGAGAGGTATGAAGGTAATCCGTCCTAAATAAATATACAGAACTAGTGATACTAGGTGGACAGGTGAGAAAAAAGATGTCAGGACAAATGACAAAACATGTACAAGTCAAAAGCATGTATTTCCACAAATGTGAATGACAATGTATGCCCTGTGAAAGTCAATGTGGAAGGTTAATAGACTCAAAAGACATGTGACACTCAGGGTGTCATGCAGTGTCACCAATACAGTGTCCAGTCCCCCATACTCGTACGTGAGCTCTGCCACTGACGGAAAGCGCAAATACCGGCATACACATAAGGTACATGATAGAATAATTAGTGTGGATAAGCACCTGTTGGCCTGTGTGAGGAATATAACCCTCTGGGTGGGTGTGTCCTGCAATAGGAATGTAATGGCATCTGGCCTGTGATGGTGCCATATATTGTGTGTATTGGTGTAAGAAAATTGATATCCTGTATCAGAAACATACCTCGCAACTGTACAGAGTCTCACAGAATGTGCAGATGTATGCCTCATATGTTTGGTGTGTTCCTCTTACAATCTGTACCTGTCTGGCAAATACCTGAGAACTGACATCATTAAATAATGACAAACATTTAAGTTTAAGACCCCAAATCCCTCAGAAAAGTCATACTAATGCAAAACCTATTATACTGTCAACTATCTACGTTTGTAAGAGCAATATTTAAAATCTTCCCCTATTTGTCCCCACATCATGTTAGGCTTTGTACAGATGTTTTGCTCTAGGAGGTTGAGAGGTATGATCAGAAACAGATACATGTCTGAGGAAACAGTATTATCGACCGCAACATAACTCAGAAGGTATGAAAAGCGCTGCAGTAGGAAGTTCAGTATTGGCCGCAGGTATGTGCTGACATGTCAAATGACACAGCAGTCTACATGAAGTACCTATAGGGATGTCACCTTTACCAATGATGACAGTGGGACATACCCACAGCCATGCATACACCACAAATAGACATAGCACACAGCAAAGCCTAGGCCATGATACACAAAGCCTCCAGTGTGTATGGATTGAGTGATAGTACAGCAAGGAAAGATGACTGCCAGGCTATTCAGCAACGCCCGTAGGGGCGTGCAAGACCACCCGTAACATGAACATTGCACGGACAATGTTGAGATTTGCAACATACCCCATTTGTATGTGAAAGCTATGCAAATGATGTAATTACACGATACATGAAACAGTAAGCTGTCCGTGCAAGAGCAGAGTTATGTGCAGAAATGTACCCGGATGTTAGGCGACTAACATTCTGCACATTGCTAAACAGAGGAATGACAGCTGCAAATGCAGCATGAATACAGTCGAAGAAGCATGCCAATGTCCAAGTCCAAAGCCAGTGGCAGCTTTGTCCATTGGATATCAATAAAACAGTAGTTGTCATCCCCTGATCGCTGGTGTGGAAGCGTAGCACAGCACCACGAGAACGTGCTGTGCTCCAAAACAAGTCAAATATGTATAATATACATACAAAATGTAGGTTTAGTTAGATGATAGTACGCCATGCAGATGAATGGCAAGCTGGAGACAACACGGCTACTGCGTATTGGTTCTTATGTGTGGAAGCGCTCTGTCAGAGATGTAACGAAGCATTTGTAGGCAATGTGATGCAAGTGAGGCTGAGGATAGTGAATCACAACATGTCATGCCATATGGGCCAAGCCTCTACAGTGTAGTGTAGGTTAAGGAGACCTTTAGAGTAGAAGATAGGTGACAATATGAGTGTGTATGTATAAAACACTGTAACTTCACCGGAGCAGTGTCATATGTTTGCTGTCAGTACTCAGTGGAAGAGGCGTGTTATGAGCTATCCTAGGGAACGTCAGGAGACTGACGGTGTACGCCATGGATACCACCAATGTGACCTGCAAACCTGCCCACAGTGTGTCTGCGCCCGTGCGCACCAGTAAGCCCGAGTAAGCATGTGTGCACATGTGTTAGCCCATGTGCTCGTGTGGAAGAACGAGTAAGCTAGTGTACGAATGGTGAAGGCCGTGTAATGTTGTGTATGCATTTGTAAGCATGTATACATGTGTACTACACACACCACACACGTACTGTACACTCAGACACACATGCTGCCAATACTACACACATCAGTGAAATGGCACATGGATGGAGAATACATCAGCAAAATTAACAGTGTGTAAACTATGCTGCAGTGATGGTCATAGCTGCAATGCATCATGCCTGCTGATATACACCTGGAAGTAACACACTGTGTGTTAACAGCATGCTAACATCAATACAGTGGAATAAAGCCACCGTGTGCATCAGCACCAGGTTAGTCTGTTCCTGCATCAATGTTACACATCACAGGTGGTGGCACAGGTGACTTCATATGCACAGGGTGTGGTGTTACATTTCTAGAGCTGTCATTGAGCCATTCAATGTAAACATAGGTGTGTGTGTGTGTGAGGGACAACAGTTATTGCATGGCCCAATGGTGATGCAATGAGTTTGTGTATGTGATAGCCATAGCTGTTTGTGGTAAGTGTGTGTGTGGTAAGTGTGTGTGTGTCTGCATATACACAGGTACAGCCCCCTTTATGTAG